>NC_139712.1:38108095-38123095 GCF_964188405.1 Protomyctophum parallelum | reverse complement strand
GGTATGAGATGATGTGCATGTGCTGGGACCTGGAGCCTTGCAACCGGCCTCCGTTCTCCAAATTGGTGAGCTTCATGGACGACCAACTAATGGTCATGGAAGAGAAGGTAAGCCTTTTCTACAGATGACTCACCCAAAGCACATATAGATAAATCTGTAATATAGAGTGTTAGTTTGAATCTTGAGGGTTTAAAGATTGACCCATGGAGGTGAATTTTTTGTTCAATTAACACTCAGCATTGCACCGTCTAGCTGCTAGTATAATGTTTGCCTGCATCCAGTATTGCTATTCTTTCTGCTAGACTTTAGCAGAATGAATAGCAACTATACTGCAGGCAAACAGTACAGAATATATATACCCATGTGATGATGTTGTAACAATTGATTTAATACATAAACATTGTCTTTAAACAATACCATTGATCACAACAGTGGCAAACATATTTCATCCAATATCAGTTTCCTATAACTATAAGGTCCCTCCTCTTTCAGCTCTACCATAACATGCTGGACCAGAACTCCAGTGATGCACTTTACCAGAACGCGCCTGCTGTGTTGGACATCTCAGCCTTGACCAAAGAGAGGGATGATCAGTCACAAAACCTGTACCGTCTGACCTATGCCACTGAAGAAATTATACCACCACCCACATCACACTCCACAGCAGCTGATGATAAATCTATGAAACCTACTGAATCAGAGTGAGATTGAGTCCATGATGGAATTGAGACCCATTTGTATCGCCAAATGTAGCTATAAATGTAGCTATAAGTCTCATCAATCTTACATTTATATTCATGCCATTTTATTCATATTAATCTCCACTAGCTCAGAGGCTTTAGTTTAGAATGTGCTTGCTTTTATTTTCCACATGATTAAAATGTCAGTATTCTCGAGGTATATCTTTGGGTTTGAATGTCTACTGAAATGCAACATTTATATTCTATTTATATAGATTTAAGTTGTATTTGATATCACTGCAATGATTTAATTGTATCTGTTTCTTTGTGAAAGTGATTCTAATTGGACTTGTATATTATACAGTATATTTTTCTATTTCATTTAGTAGACCTATAGCACTTATAAATACAACAATTGAGATTCAATTTCAGTGTTCAGGTGTTGCACATGCAGCTAACTTCAGGCCATATTACAATTTTGTACACATTTCTAATCTAAATATTTCATAACTTTGAAAGATGATTTATATTACTACTATGATCATGTTTTTCTTCTGATTATAATTTCAATAAAGTGTTTCAAAATCATCTTGAGTTTTCGTCTTGAAAAAATAAAGAAATGTATGGTAGGCCTATACTGATCATCCGAACATAGAATCATGGATATATGTATTTCCATTAGTCTTTGTGCACTAGATGACGCCAGAGTCCCAAAGTTGGCATTCTGAAAATGTTGCCTATATGCATAATAGGATTTAATATAGGCTTCGTGTTTGTGTTTGACTAACGGTGGTCACCTTAAAACTTTTAGGTTTAATTTTACAAAGAATATATATAATTAAAACGCTGTTGTTGAGAGTGAGTTCAAATGTGAACCATAGTCAAACCACAGTTTATTAGCCAACAGTGCATTCACCTCTTTTTCACCGCATTTTAATGTCCAAAGGTCAGATTGTCCCATTTTTTGGAGAGGGTCTCTGGCCACGGGCAATATGGACATTCGCACAATAAATGCGCTTTCTTACGAGGATTTTGTGGATTATCTTGGTAATGTAGTGGAGAAATGTCCAATTATAACTGCCTCAGTGTGGTCAAGGCGTCCATTTGCGAATTTGGCAGCCTTAGAGGCAGCTATAAATGAATTCATCGAGGCTCTGCCAGAATCCGGTATGTAAAATAGACGATGGTGTGCTAAATTAACCTATTTAATGAATTCCCATATCTAATCTGTGTAGCCTCAATCATGCGGATTTAACTGTCAGGTTTTGTGTCATGTTTTTCAAAGGCCGAGGCGGCATTGTGTATTTTATAGGCAGTTCAAACCATGCTTAATATGTTGTGCTTTTAAAGGCAAAGAGGGAATCCTCCGGTGTCACCCGGACCTCGCGGGCAGGGACCTGCAGAGCGGCACGTTGACCACAGACTCCCGTGAGGAGCAGGGTCAGGCCGGCATGAACGCGCTGGAGGCCACGGAGGTGTCACGCATGGCCCGACTCAACTCCGAGTACAAGGAGCGCTTCGGCTTCCCGTTCGTCATCTGCGCGCGGATGAACAACAAGGCGGCCATCCTCCGGCAGCTGCTCGAACGGATGGGGAACGAGCGCGCGGAGGAGAGGGCGCGCGCCGTCGACGAGGTGAAAAAGATCGGCCACTTGCGCCTCCGAGCCCTGGTGCTCACCGACGCTGTCAATAAATTATGAACTAAATTACTAAATTGGGACTAAATGAGGAATTTACATTAGGCCCCGTCCCCTGTGTTGCTATACCTCCATGGAAAAAAGACTGGCGTTAGTCTCTATATACTCTCTATTCACAATTACGCAGTGTTATTGTGCGTAATTCCATGCATGCGTCCATTATTATTAGGCTATATAGCCTTAATCGTCTCAGTTCAGGTGTACACTGTGTATACATTAATAAATAAACCTGACTGCATGTTTTCTGTGGTTAAAAAGAAAGATGGTGATCAGTCATCATACCGCCAATGTAAGCGACTGGCTGAATCCATATAGGCATATACTGTCTCTTTGTGGCAGAGAGGTGCATGGTCGTATTATTTTCGCATCATTGTCATTGGGATGGCAGACTACATCACATAATAGTGTCCCTGATGGCCTTCAGTCCTATGTGAGTTTAGTTGCCTCCGCTCCGTCTGAATAATGTTCCTCTTGAATCCCTGAGGGTTTATTATGCGGGCTCCCTGGAGCAAGAGAGAGAGTGGCCATGCATGGGAGAAAGGGGTGGTGTGGCGTGGGGTCCTCCGCCTCCCGTTGAGGACCCCGCTGTAGCCGTGGAGGTGACACCACAACCACCACCAACCGTCTCGTCCCTGAGGTCCCCGGAGGTGATGGAGGAGTCCTGATCGGGGTCGCCCCCTCCTCCTCCTCCTCCCCGCGCCCTCCTCCTGTCCTCCTCTTTCTTCCATTTCATGCGTCTGTTCTGGAACCAGATTTTGATGTGGCGTTCCGTGAGGCTGAGCGTCAGCGCCAGCTCCACGCGCCGCGGCCTCGAGATGTAGCGGTTGAACAGGAACTCCTTCTCGAGCTCCAGCAGCTGCGCGCGCGTGTAGGCCGTCCTCGTGCGCTTGTTCTCCTCGGCCTCTGCCATCATGTAGGGTCCTGCATGGCAGAAAATTAGACTAACATGTTTCTATGAGGATTTTAGATCAACAGTTTATAAAAACAGCGAAAACGAAAGTGGATGTGCCACATATAGGCAATGGCCCTCGTATAAATAATATCTATACACAAATCTATAAAATGACTCTTCTAAATAATGAGTTTAAGTTGTAGGCCTATTTAATTTCAGTTAAATAAAGCAATTTGAATTATTACATTATTCGTATTTAATATGCCAAATAATGCTATATGTTCGTTGTCATAAAGGGCCTATTTCCTTCAAAAAAATATAGCCTTGATTACTTTCAGGCGAATGAAACAGTCGTTTTTCCTTTTCAAATTCCATTTCAAGATGATATAGCCATATCTCACATGCATTCATTTGATTTGGTATAATTTTAATAATAATAATAGGCCATGCCGTCAATGAATATGGCGCATTTTACGCATGTACATTATGTGGCTTTTCTTTCTCTGTGGGCCTATATATAAATTGACTAACTAACTGACTAATGTTGACTAATAACTGATATTTTCTAAGAATTTCAAAAGGTTCAATCAATGTACCAATTTTTTGGGAATTTCATTGGTTTGAAACGTATATAGGCCTACTTCACATAATTGTTCTAAGATGTTGGATAGGCCTAAAGTTTGACTGTAAAAGGGTAATTAATTATAGCCTATAATTACTGACTTTTGACCCCATGCATTTTACTCACTTTCCACTTAATCAAAAATAGGGACAGGGTTAGGCTATAGGCAACGACGAGTCAAACCCCATTAATTAGAAATACAAATAAGTTGCATTAAGGAGAAATAGCCTATATCATGCTTGACAATGACATGACTTGAATAGAAAGGAATAGATATAGGCCTACCGAATGGGTTGTTTAATTTCTATTAATATGGCCTATCGATTTAAAAGGTTATTCAAATGTTTTTACACCAACCCAATGTGAGATTATATGGACTTGCGGTTGTCATGGTCTGTGGGAGTCTTTGGAATATAGTGCACACACAACTGTATACATATGATATAGAACAATGAGGGTTAGAGAAAGTATATAGGCTATAAGCATTGACCTTCCCGGCCCTTTACAGAATGACTGACAAGGTAAACTGAACCACCCATGCAGCCAGGATAATATTGTTCGGCACATGATGTCATATACTCAGAACGAGTCAATTCAAACTTCTTAACACGTTTAGACATATAGGCAAGAGGAAACAAACAAGACTGCTGTGTATAAGTCAGTGAAAGGCTGCTTCTTAATCTTTCCGTATATGAAGCTTAATGATTATTATACATTTTTTTGAGAGATGAATTAATTACCTGCCCATTGCCCCTTCCAGGCGTGCGCGTGAGATTTGGTTGTTTTCATCCAGGGGAAAGGGAGGTGATACCTGTTCCTATCGGCGCACAGAGTCAGCTCCCCTGCGTCTCCGTAACCTGCGGCAGGTGGAAGCTGCTGCTGGGCCGCCTGTAGAGGCTGTTGGAGGTGAGACACGCCTGCTGGGTCTTCTCGCATAGGCATACTATATGGGGTAATGTCAGATAGGCCAGCTTGCTCCAGGCCTCCCATGGACGGCGTGCTGTAGACGGAATGGACTTGTCTGCTCATGTACAGGCAGGGTGGCGGGCTGTGGCTGTAGTCGTCCACCTGTGGTCTCTGGTAGGCACAGGAGTCTTTAAACACCTGCGAGGGGTAATAAAGCTCTTCTCGGTTCATGGCTGCCGGGGGCCGAGGCTCTGCAGGAGCGGTGTGCGCACACATGTACCTGTTGCCCTCCCACGGAGTGAACCTACGCGCTGCTGCTCCGTCTGGCGCCACTATAGACCCCACAACTTCTGACTACAGGTGTGTCACACTCACCATGTGACCCTGCAGCGGCTAAGCCATTGGTTTCATTGTTTACTTAAAAACTACCGCGCCTGTCGCACGGATGTTCGCCCTGGGTAAGCAGCGTCTCGGTTTTACAGTAATCGAACGGAATTGGTCGTCCGTGCGCGAATCAATGCTCTCAGCAAATAGCCCAGGTCTCATAGGCCTGCCCTATACTGCCTGGCTCCACCTGCGCTCGCCACAACGGCAGCACAATGGTCTGGACAAATGCTTACATCTGCGGGAGACTATATCACTGCATGCGACCAGAAACAGAATGCAGATTGTGGCCTATGCCTATATGCAAAAATAAATAAATTCGCCTTCATAAGTTTGTCGTCGACGAATCCATGGACAAAAGGTATAGGCTATATATATTCTTTCAACATATGTGGCAATACAGGATATGGGGAAATCGATATCCTATATATGGGCAAAAGCATTAGCTGACCTCCGAGATAAGAGACCTGGATGGATCATGCATGGAGACAGTTGTCTAGGAAACTGCATGGGGATAATTTCTCAAGCACCATGCCTTCTACAAGTTTTTCTCCCCCCCCCAATTGGACGGGTCAAAATTAAAAAATTTAGGCCTACCCATTATAGCTCCGTAAATGCATCATTTAACACAATTTAACTAGGCTAGGCAGTATAGGCCTACGTCGGTCTTCGCTGCAGCACGATGAGTCCCTGGAAATAACATGGAACTCTCGCTCGCTCTGTCTCCATGTGCACTCTGGCCATGTTTGCTGGCCATTACGGTGATTACGCAGACATGCTTTCGCCCCATTACACAGCACTTCTCTTGGCAAACCAATTATGTTGGAGTGAGGAACAGAACTCAATTAACAAGCGGAGCGCGTGGGACGTGTCTTCACAGCCCTTGAGCTCTGCACATGGGGCTAATTTTACGCAACGATTTTAAGACATTGCGGCTGCGCATTTTCACATTATATTCTTGTATGTGTGCAATGCTGACCAAAAGCTGTGTTTTTGTCAGCAGACTATTTGCACGGAGTTCCTCAAAAATAATTTTAGGCCTATATATATGGCACATTGTACAGTATCTTAATGGGGCAATAAGCACTGCAATAAAGTCCAAGTAAACTATACAAATGACACTATGCAATGTGACCTAATGGTTTATAACGGATCATTGTTTGAAAGTGGACGGAAACGTTTAACCGAAGCTATTCCCACTAGTGGGGATTTATGAAGCGTTATGAATATGTACGTAAAACACAATTTGGCCAACTTTCCAACCGTACGTAATGGCTTAAGTGACACTTTTACGCAATAATATGCCAATGTGTAATCATATACTGACCAAACAGACCGGCAATTGGAAGGTTTCTAACGGCTCTTGCTAAAGTGGTATAAGCTTAACTGCGTGCAGGATGAAGGACAATGGTCCCAACAACAGGTACACAGCAGATGGAACAGGCCCACGACGTTGATACTTAGGACGCTTGAGCAAATGTCCAGCTGTTGCATTGGAAGTCCCCGTGATCAACAACAAACACTACCAAGCTAAGCACTACCAAGCTTATATTGGGCAAATAAAAACATCTTTCAGAATTTTGGTTTGCTGTTACTATTACTTAAGTGATGAAGTAAGACTATAGCCTATACAAGCCTGCATGGCTGTCAGTACTGAATTACAAATATCCCAAATCTGTTAGTGGGGGACACAATCTCCTTAAATACAGATTATTTCACAATGTACAATTACTTTTTTTTGGCAGACATGAGTGTGCAACATGCATGTATGTCATGAACTTACTCTATCAACCATGCACCAACGGTTAAGTACGTAAGTAGTCAAGTGCCAAGACAATGTAATTACTAGGATAAGAGGTATAAACAATACAATCTATCACACAAAAACATATAGGCTATAGCAGTGGTTTTCAACCAGTGGTCCTTAAGGGGGTTCCATGTTGTCCGCAGCTAAATGGAGAGTTGGTAACTAATTGGACCCTTATTTGATCTTTAACTTTAAAGTGTAAAATGAAACCAAATGGACCTGCATGTAAGGGTTTCTCTCAAAAGGGTCTCATTTGCTTTCAAGAGTTACATTATTATTGTTAAACATCTGCATTACTTAATTTACAACAAGTCTAGACAATGATTTATTTTTTTGATCAACGTTTGCCTGTTATCGCTCCTAATGGTATGCTCCTAATGGTATACCAACATCAACACAGCATGGAATTGTGGACAATTATCTTATCCAAAGACAACAAAATATTCTTTCGTTTTGGGTCTGTGAGGCTAAATCTTATCAAATGGTGGTCCATGGCTTAAATATTGAATAAATACTGGGCCTTGACATGAAATGGGTTGAAAACCACTGGGCTATAGCAATCAGGATCTGTCAGGCAGACAGCAATAAAAAATAATATATAGGTGAAGAAGTATTCAAGTAACCAACTAATTATTGAACAATATTTCTACATTTACATTATTGTTACTATTAAAATGTGTTACATTGTTAGAAGCAAATCACTATAGTTCTATGCAGAGGCCCAGTGGGCCTGTATTGTTTAAGAGCTGCAAGAACGAGGAGTGCCACAGAAACAGGACTCTATTTTCTTTCTTTCACAAACAAAGCTATTTCTGGTAGGCGGTATATACATGTCAAAAGGTTTGTGAGGCACGATAAAATGTGCTTGCACAGTGGCGACAGCATGGCTTATGTAAACATTAGCAGCAGCGAGTAATGACAGAAGAATGCTAATGGCATTATAATTGGAATCAAACCACCACTAGGTGAAAAAATGCAGCATTAATCATTCATTGCCCAAGAGAAGAACATTGGATGTTATGGTTCACACCAACTAAAACCAATACTGAGCCTGAGGCCGACTGTATACATGAGTCATAAAAATGAACATTTAAACAAAATAATTCACAAGGCTAAACTGGTGTAGTTGCAAGCAGAAGTTAATTATATGAAAGAGTTTTTTTTTTGTACAAACAAGAGTTTATTTTAGATATAGCTAAGTTTATCTTAGCTAGGTAAGAACAGGTAAATTACTGACTGGAGAGATCCTTACATTAAAACATCTGCAAACTGTTTAAATATGGGTGATGTGATTTCAAAACCAAATTGGTGATTTCTCAATTTCAAAAGTAAATGTAGCAAAGTTCAAGGGCAAACAGGAATGCAATAATTCTAAGGGGAAAAAGCTATTTCTCCATAACATCTTAACAGTCTTAGCCTATATGGCCCGTGGCTGAATTGCTAGCAATGGTCATAAAAATGAAAAAGAAAATAAATCTTTGCTGCAATTCAAGGGGTATTCAAGGGGTGAATAATGAAGTGAAACTAAATTAAAATTCAGTCTGGTACAAGAGAGGCTTTTTTTTCAACTCAAACATACCCAAAACACTCCAGTCAAAACTTACAGCCCAAACACTGTCCTTTATCCCTCTTCCCTGTGAAGCAGTGTTCCTCCTCTTTTTTTTCCAGTATCAGAAAAGCAGCAACTGTGAGCCAGCCTTTGAAATAAAACAAGATAAACAACCAAGGAGTATACTGAACAAGGAAAGGGTCACACAGTGGCAGTGGCGTAGTCTACCGTTATATGCCATACTAGTTTGACATGCCAAAGATTTTGCGGAAAAAAAATACAGTCTGCTAATCATTTCATCCATTGACCAAGTGCGAGTGTATAGCCTATACGGGTGCATGTCACGCATAATTATGGTAGGTATATAGTGTGAGAAAACCTAGGCTACAGCACTGATTCTAGACACTAGGAGGCAAAGTGGAGCCAGAAGTTTCATGAATGCATTGAAGACACTGAGAACCTATAGAAATGTGTATGAAGAAACAATGTTTTAATTATTGCAACCCTTGACAAATAATCAATTCAGGAAAATAAAAGAAGACATATCACACTTTTTGCTGATCTCTTGTTTTAGATGTACACACTATTTGTCTTGAGGTATCTACTGTACATCTCCTTGTTCAATATTCTCCTTGAAAGTAACCAGGAAGTAATTTCTGATTCATACAGTACGTGTCCCCAAAAGGTGAGTGTAAACAGTTCCTATATATATTGCATCACTGGGAAAGTGACCTCATCCACCTTCTTGTGGATGGGGAGCAGCTGGAAGAGGCATGAGCGTGTTGAGTGACCACACGGCAGACATTTTGGGTTACTTCTTTCTGCTGAGGGACCCTCCCCAATATGAAGTAAGAGCATCATAATGTGTGAATATGGATTATTCCTTGGAGAGGGATTGGCTTAGGGAGGAGGTGTGTCCCTCACGTGGAGAGTGGTCTTTAGATCTGAACTTTTCGTCATCTCTCTTATGGTCAACCTTTCTGTGTCTCTGGTCTCTGGAGCCTCTGTCTTTGTGGCAATCCCTTGTATCCATGTCCCTATCTGGTCTCTTATCGTTGTGGTTGTTGCTGTGACATTTATGGCCTCCTCTGTGATCTCCATTCCTCTTGTGTTCTCTGGGAGGTGTTCTGCTGCGGCTGTGGTGGCGGGAACAGGACTCACTTCCTGCTGGACGCCCTCTTGTGGTGGAATTTTCACCTGTGTTGCCATGGTGCAGGCCAGTGGAGCGGAGTGTGTTGAGCAAGAAGCGTTTATTGGTGCTATGAAGAGGACACTTCATCCTGGCAGACAACAGCGAATAACAACCTTTCAACATGAACAGCATCACATATCACGTCTCTGCAACATACTAGTGCGGCAGTGGCATGTTCAAGAACAGATCTACAAGCTCACAATGCATCAAATCGCAGACTAATCTGTGACTGCACTACTAATGTTTATGTTAGCCTTTCAAGTCTTGTCTGTATTTTTTAATACTAGTCCTTACCCGTTCTGAATATATAAACAGCAAATGATGTTCAGTGTGGGTAATGTGATAGGGGGGGAATTGTTTACCCATGTGGGTGTGTTGCGCGGAAAAGTATGTCCCAGTATTAATCAGTGTCCGTCCCAACATGCATTTCGCTGGTGACATTGGTGACACCTGATTTGCGGGGAGATGTTTTTAACGCAAATTAATTTAATTAAGATGATTGTTAGAATGTTTGACGTGTGTATAATGCAGGGCAGATTAAGTTTGGTGGACAGGGCTGTGCGGTGCTAGGTTCCGTGAGGCGGTCCGTGCGTCGTTGCGTTGTGAGATGACGGAGAAAGCGACCAGCTGTCTTGCTCTATGCTAAGGAAGTACTCTGACTGACAGACAGTCCGCTAAATTATTAATAGGAAATTATTAATAGGATGCTGGGAGTGTGAGGGTGCTGGGGGTGTGGCTTGAAGGGGCGTGGCTAACCCAAACCACACACCCCAAAATCTCCTGAATTCTGACACTCCAATGTTGACAGCCCTGATCTTAAATACTGCTTCTAAATTAACCTACATGAGCAGATTAAAGGGCTGTCCATACTCTCTCCGACCACCAAACTTTTCGTCGGAAAGATCAAACTTTAATTTTTTCTCCAAAGTAGAGTTCGGAGAGTCACAACATCTGGGAGTGCAGCTTTCAGAACAAAAATTCGGAGGAATGCGTTTCAGAAGTTGCGAGTGACGTCATGTTGTAGTTGTACCGGAGCTTTCCGACGAAAAGTTTGATGGTCGGAGACAGTATGGACTAGCTTGGTTAATAAACCAGACTAATAACGCACGGACCGCAGGATATTAGTCTGGGGAGGCTCAGCTTGGATTTCATTTCCAGGGGGGCGGGTTGAAACATTTTCTCTTTGACGCAATTGGTCAGAGCTACTGTCAGTTAAAGGTCTCAAGCATTGAAAGTCACTGTACCAAAGCCCGCCCATATTGCATAACGTGTCCCGATTGGCCGCCCCATTTCTCTGGTGTAGGAAATGGGCATACAATTGAGCCTCTCCAGACCGTTTTTTGCCAACGGCTGATTCGGTCTGGTTTATTAACCAGGCTAAGTATGGACTGCCCTTGAGTCGGTTATTGGTTAAGTCGGTTATTTACAGCCACTGCAAATGTACTATTTTGCATATCTTTATTGTTTACATTAGAAGCAGCTGGACTAATGTAAAAGTTAGTCAGGTTGATATAAACATCAAGCCACACTCACCATCCTGTAGGGCCCATGGTCTCAGCTCTCACCCTGGCTCTGTTAGTCTCCCTCAAGAGCTCTTCGACTGCACGCCTAGGTACAGGAAAAAACAAAAACAGATTAATCAATAATAAAGAGGATAGCGATGCCACAAAGAGCAAAGGAAGAGAGCCAAGGAGAGGATAATTTAATTAAGTGAGAGAAACCAGTGTGAGACAGACAGGAGTGGGAGAGGAGAAGGGAGGGCGAATCATTAGTTTATTGTGTTGCGTGTGCACCACGTCCTGGTTTGACCTGTGCTGCCCATGCTGATTCAGCAGAGCCTCGGTGGAAGAGACCGTTCGACCTTTGTCCATAAAAGAACTGCGCCCGGTGTGTGGTGGACGGTGGTGGTAGTACTAGCCCGGGTCAGTGAGTGAGAGACTCGCTGACGCACTGGACCAGGGCTAGTAGTAGGCTACTACTTAGTAGTATTACCCGGTACTTCAAAAACACCGTGTGCAACTTCATAACAAGCATGCTAGGATGTCTAACGCTTGTAGTGTCATACTTAGCCTGGTGCACACTAAGACAAATTACAGGAGATTTACCCCCAAAATAGCATTCCTTCTAGTAGGTGGGGAAGGTGGTTAAGGGTTTGATACACTGAGACTTGATAAGCCAGTATGTAATGGTAGCCTAAGATTTAGACTCTCGTAGTAGAGGTATTTTTTGCTCTCGTCAGAATCGAAAAATACCTCTACGAGTCTAAATCTTAGGCTAATGTAATGCCACAACAATTAATCACTAGCAGCTATGGTAACGTTACATTACATACTTCTCCAATTCACTATCGTCTGCCATCGCGGAGTGAAGATTCTCGTAAATTAACGTGACATCGTTGTTTACATCTCTACGAGAACTTTCAAGAAAAGGACCCGGCAATTGTGTAACCATAGCAATGCCAATGCCTACGAGTTATTGAAAATAATTATGTGGCATGTTGAAAACTTGCTTTTGAAAGAAAAAAATCGATACATTTTGCTTGATGATTTCCTTCTTTTTGTTTAGAAATAAATAATCAATACTCTATGTCCATGTGATCTTTCATTCAGGCAGTTTATAAAACACCCATGTCTTGTCTTGGACTGAGAGCCTGGCCACGCCCATTTTGTTGTTTTGACGGACAGCGGTGGGCGGGACTCCACTGCGAAAGGCTCGGGGGCGTTTTCGTGTGGTTGCGGAACGCTTCGTTGCGGTGAATGTGTGATTGAGGAGGTCCCGTTAGCTTAATTGTCCCCTGTCGGGGCCGGAGTGCACGGCACAAAGGAGAAGCCGAAATAGGTAATATTATTTATATTGCATGTGTTCTGTTTGCACGTCATCACCAGTGACACCACATCTAGCTTTAAATGGAAATGGCCATTGTCGCTTCATCTGATTCTGTCACCCACACCACTGCTCCTGGCTGGAGGGTGGGATGGAATCAGGCATCTATGGTTTGGCAAAGATAAAAATGCTTTCGTCAAGCATATTGATTGAACGTCTTTGATCAGAGCGACGTGTATAACATGGGGCTTTGTCGTTGGTGCATGCGGTGAACAAAATATTGCAATTTACAATTATATTTATAAATCCTGTTATTTTGCTTGTGTTTTTGACTTGTTTAGAAAAATCAGCCTATTGTAACAGACCTGGTGAAGAAGGCCTATTCATCCAAATAGCCTATAGCCTTAATTGCTCAAGAATGTGCAGCAAGACTAATATTTAGTAGGCTAAAACAGCAGCATAGCACCTAAAAATCTGAATCCATGGTTTAGCACTGTGTCTGTTTTGCATTCATTTTTCATTTCATGTTGTTATAGTGCTTGTGTCATATCTAGCCTAAAGAACTGATCTAGCACAACAAAAGATGCAGGGACCAGTCTATCCATATGTTATTTCTCAATAGCAAGGGGAGCAATAATAACACTCACATGCACACAGCCTCTTCTGGGATTAAAAGAAAGACGTTATGTCCCAGCCGCGAGGGAGCTATTAAATATTTACCCATCTTAAAATGGTGTGTGTACAGGAATCTATTGCTACTAGTCCAAAAAGGTTTTGAAACAGATTTAAAGCACATACTGCGTGTGGGTGGCAAACTAAATTGCAGGCACAGCCTGATTTAGCCTCTTGGATTTCTGGCATGCACAAGGTTTTGTACCAAAAATGAATCATGTGTGACACTGACAGAGACATACATGATGCCATACAGAATAGAGTCACTCTGTATGTAATACTATGTGCAGAATGATGCTGTAAGAATGTATCCTGCATGGTTCTTGCTCGTAGCCTAACCGTGCATGCAAGCATGCAACTGTGTGTGTGTGTGTGTGTGTGTGTGTGTGTGTGTGTGTGTGTGTGTGTGTGTGTGTGTGTGTGTGTGTGTGTGTGTGCGTGCGTGCGTGCGTGCGTGCGTGCGTGCGTGCGTGCGTGCGTGTGTGTGTGTGTGTGTGTGTGTGTGTGTGTGTTTGTGTGTGTGTGTGTGTGTGTGTGTGTGTGTGTGTGTGTGTGTGTGCACGCATGTTGTGGTGATGTCAGAGCTTTGTTACAGGAACAGAGAAGCCTTGTATCCTCATGATTAATTCATGTCCAGCTGCGGGATAGAGACAGAAGCGACCAGTCACACGGAGACAGGAGCACGCACTTTAAGGAGACTCAAATAAAGTACTACCGGTCCGGCAGTCGAGGAGACAGAGACAAGTTGTTAGCGAGATGATGGGTAGTCGCAGAGAAAAGCACTTTCAAGGAACATGTCAAAGGAAGCATGTAGGGTGAAGCAAGGGGTTAAAAATAAAACAAAATCAATGAAACGAGGGCTTCTGGTGCTGGTCTGCTCTCTGACAAGCTTTCAGCCTGTAAGACAGCGGTTCCCAAACTGGATTTCTGGATCAGGGGCCGGGCCCATTTGAAAATCTCCAAAGCATTCCTGGCCCACCCATCTAACCACTCTTAACTTGCACGGCAGCCAATTCATGGTCAAATCAATCTGTCAATTGTGTTCCGGCATGGATCAGTGGAACCAACGTAAAAGTAAGCCTATAGGTTGCTAAAACTTTATACTCAGCATCACTAATTTGTTCAAAGTTTTAAAGAAAAGAAAATCCACATTGATATATATGAGATATTTTGTATTATTTTCTTTATATTATTGTTATATTAAAATCCTAGTGTTTTGTAAATTATTTGGACCACATGCAATATCCACACGGCCCACCCCACCACCGGGCCCCGGTCCACAGGTTGGCAATCACTGCTCTAAGAGAGAGATAGAGAGTGGAGTGACCTGCTGAGGGAAGTGCATCTGTTGTGTGGCTCCGCTGCATCCTTCAGCAGCTACACTCAGAATGTCAAGCCCCGCTGAACAGGCTCCAGGTCGTCATGGAGACGAGAGCAGATCCTCCATCCATGGAACAGAGGCAGGTAGTCACTGTGGTTTGGCTGGCCTGCTTCTGTGCTTAAGCACTCCCCCTACTGTCCACTGATCGCTATTTATTAGCCCCAGAGGGACTTCAAGCATAGGAGGAGGGCGGGTGCAGGTTTAAATGGCTTTGCGTGTGAAAACAGTCTATGGTGAAAACACAGTGGTAGTGACCAGTCTGTATAGTACCATAATAAGTATTAGCTCTCAGGATCTGGATGCTGTGCCCGAGGGCCAAGGCAAGGCAAGGTAGTTTTATTTGTATAGCACATTTCAAGAAGTCAATTCATTGTGCTTTACACTGAACATCATGC
>NC_139712.1:38103708-38107895 GCF_964188405.1 Protomyctophum parallelum | reverse complement strand
AAGTGCCACTATGTCATGTGATGAAGTATGAATTAGGCTTTTTTCTTTCCCTTGCTTTTTCAATCCCACTTCCTCTGATCTGCAGTCTGCACACCCTCTTCAACTCAATCCCAGATAATTCCCTCTCTGTGGAATTGGAAGATTGCAGCCAGTTGAAAGCAAAAGGGAGATTATTCTGACAGATTAGTGGGCAGGAGCAGCAATGCTTAATCTCAACAAACTCAGTCTTTATAACACACAAGTGCACATATGCGCACTCTGACTCGCGCACACACACCATGTCCGATGCTTTCATTCATAAGTCAACGCACGTAGCATTTGCCTCATGTGCTTGTCTGTTAATTCATAACTAGACCCATGTTTTTTATACAGCTGTGTAACCCTCTGTCTTCGATGTGACCCACAGGGTGATGTGCCATCCACCACTGGGGGGCAGCTGTCCTGCTCTTCCTCTGAAGCTTATGGGATAGAAGCACATTCCCTCCCCAGCCCCACCACAACCACAGCCCCTGCTGGAGTCATTTGTGCCAAACGTCTATCTTGGTCGGAGGATCAGCGATGGGCAGTCCAGGCTGTGAGGTGGGACCTGCCGGGCCAGTGGAGCCTCCTGCGTTGGAGGCGTTGTGTCCCGAGTGTGGGCAGATCCACCGGACCTGGGAGAACCACCTCTATAACTATCGCCTGGAAGTGGACGACGACCTGGTGTGCCACATATGCCTACAGCCTCTGGTCCAGCCGCTGGACACGCCATGCGGCCACACCTTCTGCGCCCGCTGCCTCCGTAGCTTCTTGAAGGAGAGAGACTTCTGCCCACTGGACAGGACTCGACTCCAGCTGCAGGCGTGTCGCAGGTCCAGCATCCTGGTCCACAAACTGCTGGATAAACTCTCTGTGTCTTGCCCCTTGCCACTGGCCTGCTCCCTCACTATGCCCCGCTGCGACCTGGAGGCACACCTCAAACACAGGTATATACAATGTATCTTACACGTAGACGTAATGTCGTGGATGGTAACAACTTCTGATGGGGGAGTGGGTGCCTGGGAATCGGAAAGTTCTTAGTTTGATTCCTGCTCCTTATAGCATCAAGCCGAGGTGTCTTTGAGCGAGACTGTCTGAACCCCATAAGAGCAGGCTGGCATCTTGCATGGTTGGCAATTGGCATCAGTGTATGAATGTCTGTGAAAATGTAACGCATAAATTGGAAGACGCTATATAAATGCAGGCTGTTTACAATTTAAATTCACCACCAGGCAGGGCAGTATATTTTACATGCGCAAAAGAAACATTTGAATAACTTCTTACTCTTCAAGCAGCTCTTAATACAGGTCTGAAAACAGCATGCTAAATGTCATTGAGGTAACCAATAAAGATACTGTAGCAGATTAATTTAATGAAACGTACTGCTGTACGTCATTGTTGTGAGCACATGGTTTTCTTAGTATACACATAAACCGTAGTTAAATCACACCAAAAATCACATCACATCCCATTCTGGATTCACTTCATGATTCCATAGGTCTCAAGGCGTGTACTTGAAATGCCTTCTCATGATTGGCCCTCTCATGGTGGGAACCTAGGGAGAGTCCCAGTCCATACTACAGATCTCAGTCCAATAGGGATGGACTGAGCCACCTTCATCTTAAGGGTGACTCTTTCCATCCACATCGTTTGGCTTGTGACCCAATTGGACCCGGTGCTGTGAGACCCTGAGGGGATTATTGGTGTGTGTGGGTCATGTGACAGGGGATTAGTGGTCCCCTACCTACAACAGTCATGGGTTGGCCGGCAACAGGCTTCATGTTCTCATTCGGCAACCATGCTGAGCAACTTCAACTCCAGAGACCTTTTCAATACTTTCTTCTGTGAAACGGCCAAGGGTAACCCAGGCCTGTGGTGAGTACAGCCCTATTGGCACTGTCAGCTCATCTCCATTCTGACTCTCTCTGCCCTTTCAACACTCTGTTTTCTTTCCCTTACTTCATATCTTGCATAGATGAAAGGACACACTTGTGTGGGCTTACCGTGTACTGTGTAGTGTGTACCCATTTGTACATTCTCAAAGAAAATATTCAAATAAGAATATAACGACATTTCGGTCTTAAGGATAACCTGCTGATGAAATGAAACATGTTCTGTTAGTGTTTAGGCTCCCGACCTCATCATCTCCTATGCACCTGTCACCTTTGTAGGTGTGAAAGACTTGCTTTTTTATTATACTGTAACATTACTGTAACAGAGTTAAATTAACAATCCGGATTTCACTGTGTAGTCTACAGTACATGTTTTGTAGAGTAGATTGATACCTTATATGACAAGTCCTTATGACTTTTTGATTGGTTGCTTTGAATATATAGCAGACCCTGTTGCTACGATGACTTTCACTGCTGTATTGATATCAGCGTATCGATTGGATAAAACACTACTGTACCCACTGAACACTGCGAGCGGGCGAAGTCAAGAGATTTGCCTTAACAAGCTCTTAACGAGCTAGAACCAACAAGCTGCTTCTTACACTAACAGGCTTGTTCATAGTCAGCTGTTTTGACACGGGACCCCCACCGTCCCACTGACTGGATTCTCTGTCCTGGCAATGTTTCCAGGACAGTGACGTTAAAATGTTGCCCAGTTCTGATGCTAATTCAAAGAAAGAGAAAGAATGATACTGTACATTCCTGTAGCTCTGGCAATGAGCCACCAAAGCCACTGTACAGTGCAGCACGGTTAACTTACACTTCGTTTAGTTAACCTGGTCAATAGTCTCCCTGTCTGATCCTTTTAATCAAATCAGTACGGAAGAAGATGAGGGTATTCTACTTTGTTTGGGGATTAGATCTTTGCCACTTGGATCACCAGGAAGACAAGCAAAGGACGCCTCAGACAGATCAAAGGAGATTGTGAGAGCTGGCGTGACATTCTTTAGCAGGGTAAAGATTAAACTCCTGTCTCACGTGCGCTAGCTGGCCTCTGCCCTGCCCCGGATCCCCGCAATTGGTTTGCGGTTTGAAGGCTAGGATACAATTTACAATTTACAATTTAGGCATTTAGCAGACGCTCTTAATCCAGAGCGACTTACATTTAAGCAAGAACAAAAGCATGGGAATACATCACATAAAAGCATTTATCATGAAACATGCGTAAGCTAAGAAAGTAACAGTGGAATATCTATATAATGAAACTATACATACACTATACATATAAACTATACATATTTACTACTATGCTATACATATGTACTATGTATATGTAGGATGGCTCGACTGTCACCGACAGCCTGTTGGTGTCTGACCACGTCAATCAGTGTTGTTGCCACTGAAGATTAAGGATAGATTAAATGACAAGAATGCCAAGCCAAGGTGTTCCTGAGAGGCATGGTGGCCAGTGTGAGGATTGAGGAAGTTGAACTTATTACAGAAGATGAGTCTCTAAACTACCTCCCCCTGGCCAGCCGGAGCGCCTGATGGAGGGGAAAGGAACTGGTCGGAATAACGTGTTCCTTTGACACACAGCTTGACACAAGCTTTGATGCAGCTTGGACTCCTCATGCATAGAAGGAAGCATGAGGTCAGTTCCCTGCCCACCCAGGTTGGCAGAGGAAGTGCAGCGCCCAGGATTAGATAATTGACACTGGGTGAAAAAATGGGTTGCAAAATCATGGGATGAGTACGCTGTGAGGTGCTGGCGGTTCTACATTAAGCTCGGTACATAGAGGGAAGGGAAAGGCAGGGGATGTGGTTGGAGACAACCATCGCAGCATGCATACTTGTGTGCATCTGGTTATGCTATGCGCGTTGTGGCAAGCAAGTACCAAACAATGTACTGTATGTAAAACATTGTATGCTTTTAAAAGTGATGGACTGGCCCCAGGCCCCTAAAGCATCTATTCAATTTGAGGGGAACACCAGGAAAGTTTGACCAGGTATGGGGCCCTATGATTAAACATATAACTGAACTAAAGACGCTACAGGAGACTACCATCAGCTCCACAGGTTGACAAGCTAAAAATAAATAAGAAAAAAATAAATATTATATGTATACCATATGTGCCAGGAGATGAGGCGAGATACATCATAACTATTATTTGATTTGTTTTTGTTCTTGTCTTTTTGTTTGTAATTGTATGGACCAAGCGTGGGGGGGAAGTGTAAGGGCACAAAGGGAAACAAAAAAGAAGAAATGTACTTTTGACA
>NC_139712.1:38051208-38098708 GCF_964188405.1 Protomyctophum parallelum | reverse complement strand
CCTGGGTCATATGGCTCGGCCTGCCCAGGTAAGGACACAAGACACACACAGAGGAAAGGAGAGGTAACATTTTCAGACATTTCCAAAAATAGTAAGCTATAGCGAGAGGATATAGCAGAGGCCACATACGCGTACATAGACTACACTACATACATATGAATTAGAATACAATGTTCTAATAAGTAGATGATTCATACTTCAACAGTGACATTCTCTCTCAGGGGAGACCAAAAATTGGATTTCTGACTAATAACGTACAAATCAAAATCAGAGAGAGGCAGGAACAGTCATCCAACCTCCCTCCCATCCCTTAAGTACCGGTATTAGTACGCACTAGATAAAGTCCATGAAGTCACCACAATCTGTGGTGATCAGCCTGGTTAGCATAAAGATTCTGCACCGATCCAGCCAGCATTTGTTTTTAAGATATCTTGCTTTGCAAGTTAAGTTAGGTTAGGTTTCCAAACCTTTTCAAACAGGGGTTTCTAAACCTTTTAGCTCGAGTCCCAAAGGACTTTTGTGTCTCTCCGGGACCCAAAGAATACATTATGAATAGATAATATAAGCCTGTTATTGAAAATAGTTAATGTGCTTTTTTGCTTCTTTTTTAAAGGGATATTTACCCATGACCCATAAAAATGGGTCTGTGACCCAGAAATGGGCTTTGACCCATTGTTTGGGAAACACTGCCATAGAATACAGATTTAGGCAATAGCATGCGCCTTTGGTTCTGTATCATCCCTATTCTCCGGTTTCAAACACTGTGATTCTCCAGTCCTTTCTCAGTGAAACACTGGTAATCTGTCCCCTTTTGACAGTGCTCCCTGTTGTCTTGTCTTCCAGCTACCTCCACAGTAACCATGAGATTGTACTGCGTAGGAGCCACCCTGGCAGCTGGGGCTTCAGCATCGTCGGGGGATACGAAGAAAGCCATGGCAACCAAGCCTTCTTTATCAAGACCATTGTCCTTGGAACACCTGCATACTATGATGGCCGCCTGAAGTAAGTGATCAATCATCTTCTTCTGGACAATTCATACTCTAAGCTCGTTGCAGAACTGTGTCCAGACTCGAGTGCTTTGAAACATCCCTAAAAAAACATCTTCCCACTTTCCTGAACATTTTGTCTTCTAAGTTTGGTAGCTTTTTACACTGTGTCACTATAAAGGCTGGGAGTTGACGGCACTTTCACTAACTGTAATACATGATACTACCTACATTCCAAATGCTTTCTATACTGCATTATACATGATGACATGATAATGCTTCTTGATGATGCATCACTCCAAGCCATCATATCTACCTTGTAATCCCACACAGTGGCTGTAAACAAGTGTATAAAGTTGCCAACTTGCCATGACGTACGTATAGGCTACACCTCATTTTGTCCAAAATCCATATAGGCTATGGCTTCTTTGTTTTGTTCAAGACTATGTCAAGAAGGAAAGGACATTTGTATCAGTTCAGGAAAATAAAAGAAGACATACTGTGTCACATAATTTTTGTCTCATGTCTTGTTTTTCAATGTGCCCATAGGGCTGGGCAATATGAACAAAATCATATATATTTGACCAAATACCTCAATATCAATATTGTGATCATATTGTTGGGAAGACATGAAATCAGCATGTAACTGCAATTTGTTCGTATTTGCGCATGACTCTGTGCTCCTGGTATCGGACAGGCACAAATTGCATGTCGAAAAATGAGCTCAGCAATATCTGCACTGGCTTTCCGATGTCATTACACCTGGGAAATACAGAATTCATTACAAACTCAGCACGTCCCCCCGGGCTTTACGGTCAGAGTTGTGACAATCTAATCACAAGCTGAGATGATGATGAAAAATGCCATTAAAAGTTATTGTTATCCAATGCCATTTTGACTATGCATGGTTTACAAACATCCCCACACAAAAGACCTCTCAAAACCAAAAAAACTGAAAAGTTATCCCCTCCTACAGTATGTCCAGCTTTGAGTGTTTGTGTAAACACAAATATTCTGTAACACAAACATTGAAGACGAAGGTGAGGACGCAAATTGTGATTGATGTATGATGTATGATAAGAGTACCCCTCACTTCACACATTTTACTGTACAGACGTACTGTTAACACACGTCATGTACACGTCAATGTAAGTATTCAATAAATCTATTGGTGCTATCATATAAAATATTATACAATAAGATTTTCCATCAATAATCTACACTACAGTAATGTCTTGATATATTGCCCAGCCCTATTATACTATTTTGAGATATCCAAAGAGCAGAGTACATTTGTGACACATTTGTGTCTCGAGTATGGGCTGTCATCCCAAGACTGTCAATTATTGACAGCGAACTATCAACCATTTCTCACGATAACAGCCCATACTAAATTGACTATGTTCTCTTTAGATGAATGAAATTATAGTGTGCACATTAAAAAACTAGATAAAAAAACAAAGTGTGGTATTGTGACAAAGATCCCAATTCTTAAAACATTTACTTCCATGCATTACATTGAACCTTCGCCCTTCGGCCCCATTTGCCTCTCAGTGCATGCATGGCGCATGCCATGTTGGAGAATGTGTCCCATTACAGAGCCTTGATCATGGCAGCTGCATAGCATTTGCACCTGATCGGCTCATTATCACCTCCGACCTACTATCAGAGATAACTACGGGGGGAGCCGGGGAAGGGACCACTAACCTGTACGGTACAGGCACACTGTCGCATCAAGAGGCGGCAAGAAAACGCCTAGAGCAGGCGTCTCTTCCTGATTTTGAAACAGCTTTTCAGCTTTTCGTCATTTTGAGCCGTTTAAAAACCCGGAAGGGACGCATGAACTAGGCGTGCCTGTGCCCAGTATGATAGGAATTTGAAGTGTGTGTAAAATCATAGACAGAAAAGTAGACGCCTCCTTCAGCTCTGGGGCGTCTGTATCTCACAGGGAGGGCAAGGTTCTGTGACGCATGCGGAAGCTTGCCAGCTTCCGTGTGCGTCACAGAAGGGGACGTTCGGTAGGCCAATCAGAGGCAATGTAAACGTTCCTTTGAATTGATAAGTCCTGGAAAAGACACGCTGTGATTGGCCACTATGGCCAGTGGCAGCATGTCTAACGCACTTCTGGAACACTTCTACACTCACATCGCGAAACAGGTCGCTCCAATGAACTGCATGCAGCGGCATCTAGATTTTGTCTGCATGTAAAATGTGTACTAGAGAGCTAGACAACATTCGTTCATATCTGGTGTTTCTTGTAATCCTAGGTGCGGCGACATGATACTGGCAGTCAACGGGATGTCGACAGCTGGAATGAGCCACTCAGCTCTGGTGCCTATGCTGAAAGAACAGCGCAGCCGGGTTGCACTCACTGTGGTGTCATGGCCGGGCAGCTTGGCATAGCTGGTCCACCCTTAAGGCAGGGGGAGCAGAGCTCCAGCGCACTAGACTGAATCCAGTCAGAATGTTCTAGATTGGGAACAACCTTGGCCAAAGTGAACTGGTACATGCTACATCATTCCATATGGGTTTTAGCCAGGACCAAATTTCACCATTCAGAACTGTTGTAAAGCCAGAAGGACCCTACTGTGCTAAGCCTGTTATGAACAAGCAGGTAATGTTCTTTGTGCCACATCAATCAAGACTGCACTCACACTGCTGTGTTCATATGGTCATGTTGTCTTTGCGCCATGTGGGGGTAAAAATTGTACTATAACTGTAGCAGACTAGTATGTGGGCAGTTATCACCTCACCAGGCTGTTGTAGACTCCAGGGCTGTATTCAGGTGGACGCAACATTAACAGTTAATATAAACACATACCATTTAAACAGTCTGTGGTACTTTGCCAAGTAGGATAATCATGCAGTCGTAAATCACTTTCTAGTGAAGATTTTATTTTATCTACAACAATGTTGTGTCCAGTTGAATAAACCCCAGGCCTTATTAGCAACCGGCCACACGTTCAAGGCTCAAATGCCCTTAGGCCTCGTCATGACGACCAGCCGTCACCTCAGCTGGAGTTTTATACGTGTATGAATGTGTGTTGTTTAATAAAGATTTCCTTCAAAAGGAAACGTGTCAGTGAGCTGCAACCAGGGGAGATATTAGACTTTTGAGGCCATCAGGCTGAGGCTCTGAGCCACTCACCCCCCCTTCTGACCTCCTCCCATGGGGAAACCCCGAACCAGGTCACAGCACCATGCCCGGGATTCGAACTCGGGTCGCCCGTGTGAAAGTACAACATCTTAACCACTAGACCAAAGGGATATCCCCATGGACCGGGGGAAATATTAGACTTTTGAGGCCATCAGGCTGAGGCTCTGAGCCACTGCTACATACTGTATAATTACATCGTGCTACAGTTGGTTTAACAGGGTCAATGTGCCCATGAGACAATTCAGGTGTCAAAACAAGGCTAAAAAGTGTTGCATTAGTGAAGGGTTTATTTCATAATGTGATTAACAAAAAGGTGCAGCTGAACAGAAAACAAAAAGTATGAATGATTGGTTCCACCCTTGTAGAAACCCCACAGTATGGCTGTGGTGGTTGTATAGCATCATGGGTCAGTATCCATTAAGTTCGTATTGTGTAGCCTAGTAGCCAATATGCCGACTTCCTTACGCCATGGCTGGTTCTTCTTGGGACATAGTTTCTAGAAAGGCAGCAGAAAATTCCATATACAAGTTGGAAAATCATATAATTTTGACAAAATGGTAGGATTGAGGAGCCACAGTACCTCTATCTTTCTCTTCAAAGGATCATGCACCACTCCATGTCGCCACAAACTCTCCTAATAAGAGAAAACCTAAGTCAACCAGCAGTACAGTACAACAAGTAAAGTCGAACAAATCGTATAAAGTTGAAATGTCAGGTTTAACAGAAGAAATTATTTAATGACAGCTGATTGGGTCAATCATTCCATGAAACAAAAAGCACCAATATAGTGCACCTCTATGGACAGCTTGGATTGTCCTCCTCGTCTGTTGTCATGTTTCTGTCAATAAATTCATTCAGCATGTGTTCAAATATTGCACACATGCAGGACGTTGAGTGATTTAAGAGTGCTTCCAACTTCGAACACAAAGACAAATAATGGCTGCATGAGTTCATGGAGTATTGGAGACGGAGTTTGACAGAAAGTCAAATGTCAAGTTGATTTTCTTTTAAATAAAGACTTGACAGAGACAAAGGATAACCCAAGCTGTCCGTATGGATGAGATAGTCGCATATGACTTCTGTTTCATGAATGGGCTGTCAAATTAGATGCGTTGTTGTAACCTAGATGTAGATATCATCCAATTTGCTTGCAGCTATAAGATAATCATACCATTTTTTGTATCCGAGTACTAAGTGTTCAGATGAGTTTTACCTTCATAGTGAAGCTCTTCCCACAACCAGAATAAGCACAACTGAAGGGCTTCTTGCATTCATGATCTCCCAGTATATGACTCTGCAAGTTGAAGCGGCTGGTGAAGATTTTCTCACACCCTTCTTTGGTGCATGTGAACACCCTTTTTTCTCCAGAGTGAACAGTCAGTTGATGCTGATCCAAGAACCAGGCATTGGCAAACAGCTTTTTGCAGTCTGAACACTGCAACTTGACTGAGCACAGAATAGTTATAGGCATTGATGGCATGTCATGATATACATTGATGGCATGTAATAACTGGTGTTAGGTCAGTGTATTCAATACTTGCATGTTCCTTTCTGTGATTCTGCAACTCTGTCCATGTCTTCCCCTGGAAGTCACAGTCCACCTCTTCACATGCATAACCTAGAATGGAAGCCCAGAGATGTATGGGTATTTACCAAAGGGAATACTTTTTCTGCATTTGACACCGGAGTGTGCTGCTCTTGAGAGCAGTGACAGGGTTGCAGTTAGGTGTGTATTGCTCAGAACTTTGACACAAAGCCTGGAGGAGCAAAGGATCGAACCAGGGACCTAATGATTCCCGGAGGGCCACTGTGCTCTGACACATTAAAATTGCCTAGAGGGTGACAGTGGATGTCACAAACTAACGTCTGGACTTGCTAGGCACACCGTTGCTCCAATTCGCACCAAACTTGGCACAAACGCTGTTCAAGGGTCTGCCATGAGACAACACTAAGCAATCTAAGTGCATTATAGCAGTGTTACAGCAGTGTGAGAATTATGGCCATAACTTGGCCATAATCTAGTCCGATTGCTGTGTAGCAGCCTGAAAATAATCTATTCTGATTGCTGTGTAGCAGCCTGAAAAAAGACTGAGAAAAACCACCAACCTTTGTGTACTTTCTGGTGGCTCCTCAGTTTATACACAGAAGAGAAGGCCTTCAGGCAACCTTTGAAGGTACAACTGTATAGAAAGGTACAAAATCATAGCTAAATGATGCAAGTTACAAAAGACTACATTAACAGTACTTCATTGCATTATTTGTATAGTTCTACTCACAAGAATGGCTGAGTCTGATCATGCTCAGCCTTATGGGCAGTCAGTTTGTACTTCTTGTTGAAATACTTCTCACAGCCCAGATGGTCACACTGTTTAAAATGCATGTAGCCACTCAGCAAGTCAGTACAACCCTCAAACTGAGGATGCAGTCAAGGTAGGTACATGTCCATGTTTCAAACTAAAAATAGTGTACCTCATAGCGCTTTCTCTGGTGCTCATGTACCGAAGCCATGTGTTTCTTCATGGTGGAATGGGTTGCAAAGACCTCAGAGCATGCTTCAGCCAAACACCTACAGACAGCAACAGATGGACAGAGGGGAGGAACGCCAGCATGAATGTAATGAAAATAGCATTCTCGTGCTTTTAATGACATATTGAAGCCCAATTTATACACCGTAGTCGTAGCCTACAACATGGGCTTCGTGGAAGGGTATGATTGCTTACTTGTGCGTTTTCTCACCACTGTGGCTCAGTTCATGCCTGGTAAGTCGATACTGGGTACAGAAGCTTTTTGGACAATTATCACAGGAGAATGGTCTCTGAGTTTGAGAAATATTTGACATTAAGGCATACATTTCCATAAGATTCCTTGGGACCTTAAAACCACACACACACACACACACACACACACACACACACACACACACACACACACACACACACACACACACACACACACACACACACACACACACACACACACACACACACACACACACACACACACACACACACACACACACACACACACACACACACACACACACACACACACACACACACACACACACATATATATATATATAGTGAATATATGTTTTTTGTATATATATATATAAAATGGTAAAGCTCTATATCTCCAATCAGGAGAGAGCAACCATTTATCCACTTCAATGATTCCAATTCCTGTATTCTGTATGAGAGCTTTCTCCTGACTGGATTAAATTGGTATCTTGACCAGATAAAATATTAGGGGGGGGGGGGGGGGGGGGGTAGTAGTAGTGATTACTATGGGAACGTAGAGCTAGTTAACACTTAATTAACTTGAATAAATTAAATAAGCAAAGATCACAGAGGTATACTTCTACTACTTACCAGCCCTGTATGTTTGCAAAGATGAGCATTTAGCTTCCAGGTCTTACTAAATGTTGCTTTGCAATCGGAAAAATTGCAAACATAACTACTTCGACTTGTTGGCAGGCGTTCCCCCATCTATCAGACTTGTGGGTGTTGTAACTACAATAATGACAGGAGGGCTGTGGCAGGAGCTCACCTGCATCTGATTTAAGGTAGGGGAAGATACCAATTGAGAAAAAGAAAAGGGGTGTCCTGTCTCTATAATTATAAATATAGTGCTCTCTTATTGAAATGGTATGGCAAATATTTCTTAGTTACAGCCACAGAATAGTTTTAATTGCAAACTTGATTTCCTATTCTGTCCTAGGTTTCTCAATCTTTATGAGTGTTGTAGTAGGTAGAACAACCACCACCATTAATGTGGCTTATGACTTCCTCAGAAACAGGTATAATGCCACATTCCTGAAGAGAAATAATTTGGCTCTCTGAGTTCATATGTAGTCTAGTTAATACTGTGTACTAGTGTAGACCAAATTGATAATATTTGATGCGGAACAGATCCATTGCTTTTGTCCTATTGATCCTGTAATGATTCATACTGGCTTTATCATACAGGCTCCTTGCAGCTCCAATCTGTCTCCAATCTGCTGATCTATTAATAGTGTGTGTGTGTGTGTGTGTGTGTGTGTGTGTGTGTGTGTGTGTGTGTGTGTGTGTGTGTGTGTGTGTGTGTGTGTGTGTGTGTGTGTGTGTGTGTGTGTGTGTGTGTGTGTGTGTGTGTGTGTGTGTGTGTGAGTGCGTGCGTGCGTGGGTGCATGCGTGTGTTTGTACTTGAGAGAAAGAGGCGACTGTCTGTCTACAGTAATTCAACACGGAGAGCATTTATAGCTCTAATCGTTATCTTATCAACTTTCCAGTATTGTTTTCAGATAGGTATGATTTATTATTGTAATTTATTGTCTGTCGATTAGTCTTCAGAGAGACACTTTTTAACCCACAAACCTTAAACCTCTCTGACTGGTAGGCTTACTTTTTAACCCAGAAATCTTAGACTGAATCCACATCTCGGACTGGTATAGACTTATGTGAATAATATATCCAAATGAAAGCATTAAAGCTGCACTGCAATGTAACTTTCCTGCTCCATCCCAGATTTCAACCCTGCATGGCCTCTTATGCAAGTGCTGACATTTTTACCACTGAGCTAATAGGGCCTATACATGCTTGCTCAATGTAGACATTTTATTTTGACCTTCAGGTCAAAATCCGTGTCAAGCCAGAAATGGGATTGTGTCAAAGGTTTTGTCAAAACAGACACAGGATCTAAATGCCTCAATAGAAGAGTGGGGAGACCAAATACATCCATCCCAATTGTTATTGTGAGGTCGCTGCAAGCGACACCACTGTGGGTAAAGTTTGGGTGGACAAAGTTTGCCACCTAACTAGTAACTACTCATACACACTTTCACTTAGAAACTCAATTAACATTTTGACATGCTCAGCTTACTGTGGAATCGTGCAGGTGTACATGAATATTGGAAATGTTTTGTAGTTTTTTTTAATATTTAACTTTTAAAAGTGATAAAACTTTAGACCCTCCCTATTCCTTCATACTTCCACAGAGAAACTCAATTCACCTTACCTTACTAAAATTCACCTTACTGTGGACATGCACGCTTAAGCAATATTACACTCGAGGGTGTGGTTTAACGTCGTTAACGCACGCCTGCGATGTTGCAGGCAAGTTCCGAAAGCAATGCAGAAGTGCATTAATTACGTTAAACCACCCCCTCAAGTGTAATATTGCAATTATACAACAGTTACCCTTAAAACTAAGAGAATATGAAACATTTTCAATGACAGATGTAGTCACTACGACCACAAATGTCCCAAGAAACTAGCTAGCCTAGCCACCAAGTCTGCTGCGCTCTGAGAGAAAACCACGGCTGAATTGTTTGTTTTGATTAGGCGTTGAAATAAGAAAGCTGTTTCTACCAATCAGATTGCTTCCTCAAAACGACCTGTTGTATAATTGAGATTATTACTTTGAAATAATTTGCAGTTTTTTAAATATATAACTTTCCTAGGTTCCTAGTTCGATCCCCGGCTCCCTCAGAGTTCGGTGTCGAAGTGTCCTTGAGCAAGACACTGAACCCCTAATTTCTCCCAATGTGCAGGTTGGTGCACTGCATGCCATGCAGTGCATGGTAAGCCTCTTCTTCCACCCCATTAATTTACTCTACTAGAATTACAGCATTTGACAGCTTTCGTTTATTCTTACTTTTCAGATTTTTAATACAAAACCTACAGTAACTACAGCCGATCTACAATGTGATCTACCTTGTTCTGAGCTTATGTAGATCTGCTATTTTCTGAAAGTTTTAGTACTTTAACTTACTCATACTCAAAGTATATTTTGGTGCTAAAATGTTATACATGCCCATCTCCAAAACTCCCACCCCCATGCACGCACACAGCCACACACCCCATACTCCATCGCCACATACTTTGAATGTTGTGAGCTTGTAGATCTGCTATTTTGGAAAAAGCTTGACAATCTTTGGAAAACATGAATACTTTTACCAACCACTCCTCGCCAGATCTTCCCTTAGAAACACCTGGCAAGTATAGTTGCTGTTCGTACTCACACCACACACACACACACACACACACACACACACACACACACACACACACACACACACACACACACACACACATACTATTTGTACTATTTATACTACCTTTTTTTTGGCTTGCAGCGACCCCATATTGTTTCTTCAATATTTTCTAGTTTTGTATTAACATACGCATACGCTGAAGAAAGCATTTGTCAAACATTTGTAATCTTAAAATAATGTATTCCTTTCTGTTCAAGTATTAACATACTCGACCATACAGATTGGACAAAATGGTTACATAGACAAAAATGTTACATAATACAGTCACTGCATGGAAGATGGAACTAACTACTTTTATAATAAAAACATGCAATGCCTTTACACAAACAAAAAGAGAGAGAAATATGCAGGTAGAATTGGGGGATTCAATAGCAAAAAGGGCCACTGACAATCCGACAACACTATCTACCTATCTAAACATGATAGATTACCCTCTGCGCCCCATGCCATGATCTCATGTGAAACCTTTGACTGACTTGTGTGAATGAGTGCTATTGAGAACCTAAAGGGCGTTACCTCAGTGCCCTCCCACGCTTTAGATGACCAGAGCTGGGTCAGTGGCCATGGTTATCAGTCTCATCCCCTCCCCATCTGGTCGGTCCCCTGGATCTATCAATATCTATAAAATAGAACGGTATATAAATTGTGTGTGTGTGTGTGTGTGTGTGTGTGTGTATACGTATGTGTGTAGACAGACAGACAGACAGACAGACAGACAGACAGACAGACATATTTTACACATACACATTTTACATACATACATACAGTACATATACACAGATATATGGGTCCCCATTGATACCAGCACACTCCACCTATCACCCACATAGATACACTGTGTTTGGCCTGGGATGGGATTTCCTTGTGCCTTTGTCAAAGCCTATCCCATACACACATACACTTATCATGTGGAAATGTGTGATCACACCCACTCTTGCATCACAGTCGCAAATATTACTCTTTTTGACCATTCTGACTTTAAATGTCAGAGAGGAAATTGTTGTATGAATGAAAGAGATATAGGCTACAATACAGAGCATCACAGATGGAGGGGGGAGTGTAAAATAGTGGTTCCCGGCCTGGGCCATGGCTCAGCGATCCAGGCACCTTGGCTGGTAATCAAGTCTGGCAGTGTGCCGCGGGTTCGACTCCTGATCTAGACAGTATTTACTGCATGTCTTGATTATCTTCCCCCCATCTCTCTCCCCATTTACTGTCAGCCTACGCCCTACTGTCTGTCCCTCCATGAAAAATAAATAAATAAAAAGGCGAAAGCCACAAAAAAAAAAAAACATTTAAAATAGTGGTTCACATTCAGAGACCAAGACCCCAGGTGTCCCTGGAGGGGTACCAGGGTGTCCGCACCAAAACGAGTTAAATATTCTTCAGCTATTTGAAAATAGCAATAGCATACAGTACCATTTTCAGATGGGGGTCTGTGTCAAACTGGCAAAAATACTTTTGGGGTCCTTGATATGAAAACGTTTGAGAATCACGTGGTGTAATGGAAACATGGTTTTGAGTTGCCAAATAATGTGTGACAAGTGTGTGGCAAGACATTTTCCTGTCACAAAATTAAACATTGTCATGCAACTCATTTGAATTAGGGGTGTACATTTTGTGTGCAAGGTTAATGTTTAACATGCATGGTCGATATGGCTGCTCTGGGCTGCTAGGTGAGCTGACAGACTCAATCTGTGTGTGTCAAACATGTGTGATTAAGGAGAACATAGTACTCCACAGCTTTCATCCACATGCTCTGTCTCCCTGTTGCCTTTTCTCTTCCCTGCATGCATGCTTGCTTTCTCTCTCTCTCTACTGTTTACTTTTTCCTCCTTCAATCAGTAACTTCCATGAGTCAGCTACACACGAAGGGCCTATCTGTGAAAACACGCGCATGCGCCCAGGCTCTTTCTCTCTCGCACGCACGCACGCACGCACGCACGCACGCACGCACGCACGCACACACGCACACACACACACACGCACACACGCGCACACACACACACACACACACACACACACAGTCGATCAAATATATAATATTTTGAATAGAACAGTATTGTAGTGGTATCAGATTCCATTGTGATTTGGTGAGTGTAGCAGTAACTACTCTAACAGTTATGTTAACATGTTAACACACACACACACACACACACACACACACAGTGGTGGTAAAAGTACTCAAGTATATGGCAATGTAGAAATACTCTGTTATAAGTAAACAATTCAATTCAAAATTGTGTTGAGTAAAAGTACATAGGTACAGTAGAAAATACCCATTATGCAGAATGTCCCAAGTTTTCAAATATATACAAGTCTTTTGAAAAGAGCAGATTGGCTATTTTCAAATGGTCGAAATATAGGGCTGAAGTGGATATGTTTTTTGATAATAATCTCACAAAGTACCAAGTTATAACTACATTTTCAAATAATTGTAGAGAAGTAAAAGTGCAATATTTGTGGAGTATAAGTAATAATAATAAGTAAAAAAAAATGGAAATACTCCAGTAAAGTAAAAAATACCTCAAAAGGTACAGCACTTGAGTAAATGTACTTATTTATTTTACACCCATAAAACAAACACACACACGCACGCACGCACGCACACACACACACACACACACACACACACACACACACAGTCGATCAAATATATAATATTTTGAATAGAACAGTATTGTAGTGGTATCAGATTCCATTGTGATTTGGTGAGTGTAGCAGTAACTACTTTAACAGTTATGTTAACATGACACGAGTCAACAGATGTTAAAAAGGTTTAGCAAAATAGGCGAAACATAAAATAACCTCATATCTCTACTCACATTATATTACGAGATATACTAGAGAATGATAAATTAATTTGCCATGACTAAAAGGTTGTAGGAATGTGGACAAATAGACAACTAACTCCCAGTACTGCTTATCTAAAAGCAACCACTACAACCTAGATTCAACCACCAATAGTAATCGATAACAAAGGCTTTGGTTGTCACGTACCTGTTGATTGATTGCACTGAATTTTGGTTTTTGAGTTTCCTATAGTATTATCTATTTGGGTTGTTGGGTACTTATTACTCTGCCCTGATAAGGCCTGTGTCTAGATTCCCTGACCTTTAGGCAGAGGAATATGAAACGTTGAGGGGTTCCACTGAAGCTTGTGCCTTCGTTTTGTTTTTTACCTGTAGAAAAATGAATCATTGTGATGTGATTGTATCATGTTCCCTAAATATGCTTTAGATACTGTCCAAGATTCTTTAATGCATATAGAATCATCACTATTATATACACACTGCCGCCCACACACACAGAGCTTCATTCTCCCACCTGCTGCTGCTATCTCTGTAAACCGGTCCTAATTGGTGTAAATATTGGGTAAAGTACCGAGGTGGGATGAGATAACCTATTTGTCACATACCCAGTCAGCCATTCAGCCTCCACTGATTAAACAGCAAATGTCAAGATAGCACAGGGGTGGTCACACACGATCTTTACATTGACAGCTCATACACAACAGTGCATATGGCTGGCTGTTCAAATAAGAAATATTTATATTTAGAAGAAAACATGACATTACATGCTTTATGAACACAAATGTCTTCATGTCTATATGGTTCCCATATAGACATGGTATTCATGACCACAGATGCATCCATAAAAGACAGAAAAACTCCAAGGTTGATTTGAACAGCAGCACATTTTCATTGGGGGACTTTATCGTGGTGCATACCGACATCTAGTGGACACTGATCATTTTTACATGTTCCACTGACTGGGCAGTTGGCAAGTGTTCACTTTTCAGTCCTCAAGGAATGTGAACGCCTCAATTTTAGATTTCGTTGCAATATACAGTACATACCTATATGGTATATACCTGACGAAGGCCAAAGAAGCCGAAATGTTTTCTTTACCCGCCTTGGTAAAGTTTTTTGGGAGCTTTCAAAACTTGTGCTTATTCTCTTTTGCAGTCTGTTCTTTTTTGTTTGAGCACCCGTTGAATTAACCTGGGATGTGCATGCACCTCCTGACCAATATACAGTACATCCCATTGATTACTTTATGTATTAACACAGCTACCAGTTGCTGCTAACTGCCATCTACTTCAACTACAGTACAAATTTAGCACTTAACCATGTGGGTATAACTCAGACCTACACTGCTACTGCACCAGTTACAGTACATCACATAATAAGATTACTGTACCAAACACCCATATTGCATTTTCAGGGTCAGTGTTCTCCATCCCAAGCAACACTAGACATGGTGTTTTAGACAGACTACTCACCGTTTATCGTTGCAATATAAAGCACTTACTTTCAGTGATCAGAGGAAAATAAGCAAGCAATAAGCTTATTAAAATAAACTAGTTAATTACCACAAGGGGCTGTGTATAACACATTTTATTTTAGCCAGCAGATTATACCATGAACTCAATCGAAATGGGAATCAAAAACACAGAACAAAGCAGAGGGGTTGTGTACAAACAAATTTATTTCAGCCTTAAGCCATGAACTCGTATGGAATGGGTTCCAGCACCTGTGGCACGTTGTTCTTGGTGGTGACGAAGTGGGCCTCACGAGGTGCCTGGGGCTGTAGAATAGACAGGGATAAAGATATCAACCAGTGATGTCAGAAATATTGAGAGCACTCAGGTCATTAAACTGCAACCCTGTGTTGTCACATTAAAGCTAATTTATACATCAATGTGAAATGCTTTTACTTGACAAAACAATGACAACTGAAATTTTCAGTTTGAAATACGGTTTACTGTAGTTTGAAGTTGAAAGGCTTGCGCACCAATTGCCCAAGTCTGAGTGCCATGAAACTACAGGGTATACATATTTTGTGAAGTACCATTAAGTACAAGCTCTGTTCTTGTCTTATCAATTTTTGATTGCGATTTAAGGCAATGAACCAAGTTAACCTTGACAGATTAAATTACCAGAACCAATAAAAGAATAATTCAACACATTGTTCTATCAGTATTTGCGTAAACTAGAGTAAATGCAAGACTTTGCAGGGTCCTTAAGTTTTATATACTGTAGGTGTAGCACAGTATCAGACAGATGGCCCTGTGTTCTATATAGGGCAGTTGCTGCAAGGTTAGCAACATGCAATATATATATTTTTTTTTCAAAACTTACATTTTCAAATTCGAACTGGCAGTAATTTTTCATATTTGACTATAGGTTCTGATATGGAATATTCATTCAAAGCGGTAATCTGTAACATTCCATTTTTCCCTAAATAGTCTGTCAGTTTTTTTGTGGCATGGGCCATCTCCAAGTTAATAATTACATGGTGTATAAAGTTAATTACATGGTGTATAAAGTTTCATTTATTTTGATTTAAGCTTTATTTAACCAGTAAAAACCACATTGAGACTAACGGAAGGTCTCCCATTCCTTCAAGTGAGAATGAGAGAGGGAGAACAAAGGCTAAACCATGGCATTGTGTCCTACCTGACGCTTCAATTCCACCCAGCTGCCGTCCTTCTTGGCATCGATCTTTCTCTTCTCGTTAGCCTTCACACGCTGCAGGAAGCTGTCCCTACTCTTTGAGTGCTTCACATGCTCAATGCGCACATTAATCCTCTTGGCCAGGATCTTGCCCCTGCAGGATGGAGAAATCAAATTAGCTCACAAACTCCCACAAGCAAAAGAAAAATAGAGATTTTTTTTTTTTTTGTAAAAGCTCTGATCTCCAGGTGGATGGCGGTTCAACTGCATCAATGTTATTGATGATTGTTGTAGTCGAATGAAAATGAAAATTGAATGAAATGGCATTTGCTGAAACAAAACGTTCTGAAAATGTGTGGGGTGCATACTTAGTTTAGACTAGTCATTGGTTAAGGTTAGGTTTAGGTGTGCTGCCCCAGTGCCCCGTGGGAGGTTAGGTTTAGGGTGAGGGTTTGAGATAGGTTGTAGTTGTAGGACTAATGACTGGTCTAACCAATGACTGGTCTAACCAATGACTAGTCTAAACCAAAAACTGTCTAAACTAAGTACTGCACGCAAAATGTGTAGCTTGGTATATGCTTTTTGTGGGTATTCAGTTTTGTGGGAAGTCAGTTTTGAAATTGATCATAATTTATCATCAAACTGAATCGTAGTGAAATTGAGACTTCATGATGCATTGAATAATTTCCTACATTATCAACCCATCAAGAACATCAACTCAATTAGATGGTTTCAATTCAGGATTCTTAGTGTTGCGTTTCTTATTTATTGCAGTTTTACTGCAGACTGTAAGTGTGTCCTCATTGCAGCCCCAGTTCCAACATCAGTTAGGCTCGAGTGCTTAAGGACAAATGCTATGCCCCACAAGAATGACCACTGGAGGACATAGACAGCCCTGGTGGTAAAGTGAAGATGGGGGTTCTAATCCATCTATGTGAATCAAATATTAGCTAATGGCTATATGCAAGCACCAATATACAACACAGAAATTTTAAAGATATTTTTTACTTACTTGATCTGCTTGTTGACAATGACACCCAGAGCATGTTGGGTAACATTGTAAACACGTCCTGTTTTGCCGTGGTAGCACTTGTGAGGCATTCCCTTCTGAATGGTACCGGTGCCCTGGTGTCACAGAAATGTTTGACAAAATGTCAGTATGCATTTCATCTCTTCTACATAGTGGAGGAACTTTGGGAGAGATAAGGGTGATTTTCGCACCAATTCGTCTAAAAGCGCCAATTTTTCAGATGTAGCCCAAGGCACGCTCTAATAATTTAGCTAGGGTGCCCGAGCCGGCGACCTTCGGGGGCACCACAGCGTCCTAATTCATATGGCCACCATTGACAATTAAGGCAAATATTTCTAAATTTAACGTCTCAAACTAGGAAGTTTTCATGATTCTGAATCCATTCCAAGCATTAGTTTTGCACGAAAAACACCCCTTGTGCTAAATTCTGCCATAGACACTTGCCCAAATTGTGAAGACCTCACATTTCGGATGCCGTTTTTAGCCCAAGAATGCCCTAGCTAAATCATTAGAGCATGGCCTGGGCTACATCTGTGCAAAATGTGGCGCTTTTAGACGAATTAGGGCGAAATATCCCCAAGCACCTGCACTAGCAATCGTGAACTCAACATAAAGCCTACAAGTGAAATAAAGCACATCATGATTTGCCAAGTCAGATAAATACACTATACAGGAGATGTTACATGTGTCTGCGTCTCTCATCACTATCTGTGATAACCCATTAAACACCTTTTCCCTGAACATCACATAAGCAAAGTTGATGACTTAATGTGGTGTAATGTTTTGATGAATATCTAACACCTTAAGGACTATAGTAGAACTTATCATGAATGTTACATGGGTTTCATTTACTCAAGCTTGATATACATTATATTCGTCAAATGGTTAGAAATGACTTTTTTTTAATGACAACTAATATTATGTACCAAACCCAATACATAAAAACTAACATAAGTGCTATTACAGTCTTACCTTGATGTCAACGATATCACCCTTCTTGTAGATGCGCATGTATGTGGACAACGGAATTGGGCCTGTAAGAGATCCAACGTTAGTAACAACCCAATGTTATGTGCAACCTAGATAACTGTTATTTTTTAATGAAATTACAAAGACTCACCATGTTTGCGGAACTTCCTGGCAAACATGTACCGGGTCCCCCTCCTCTTGCCTCTGGTGTTAGTCATGATGCCTGATCACTAAGGAAGAAGACATGCCAGGTCATTTCACATGATACATACAGCCCATGTGTTTTTATTTTATAATTATCAGTAGGCCAAGATAAATACACTAAACACAAATTTAGACACCAATCAGTCCGTTTCAAATGTAGTCCTACACCTGCCATATTGGGGCCAAACACAGGTGTTGCCTTTTGTCTGAACAAGTATGGTTGGTGTAGAACTAATTAATTTGTTTGCACAGGTTTGGTCCGCAACTTGGCAGATGTAGGATATACATTTGAAACAAAAAATGAAAAGATTCCGTGTAGTTGAAATTAGCTGCATTCGGTGGTGGCAGTAATGATGACACGTACATTACACAATGATAATTGATAATGACTCCATTATCATAGACAATACGCGGTACAGAGCCGACTATTACGTTCCCCATTAAATCCGAGAGTTGCAAATCAGAGGGTTTAATTATGAGGTTGTCAAGATAGAAATGGAACTTGTGTTGTCTTCCATTGGATTAGTTTGCTAGGCCCACATGTGGAACCACGATGCAGCTCCCGAACAGTTCTACGGGCATTGTGTCTCTTTTAGACTCACTGAGAGGTTCATTACACAACTACGAGGAAAACGTATAATTGCAGTGTGTTTATCGGTGCAATTAGGTTCGAATATTGTGGTAAAATAAAGTGAAAAAGATGTTTAAGCACAGAGAACATCTTACCCCCGTTTGCTTACAAGATGGCGGGTACGGCGGAAAGAGGGAGCGTAGGACCCCAGACTCCGCCTTGTAAAATTTAGGATCCAGGCAGACCACGATAGTGCCTGAATTAAATGGGTGTTTCCCAGGGTTCAGATTTTTGTTTTTATCTACCTGCAAAAATGTACAACAAATGGAATCTATAGTTTTGTTCGTGCCCTTTCGATGTACTCTTTTTCTGTAGTGGATATATATTATTAATTGTATGGAGCTGTTAGTTGATGTCGAACGTTTATTTGTATGCAGACTAGTATGCACTGCGGAGAGTAGCTAAAATGTATGGGATTCTAAACCTAAATCGACTTCCGTTACAACGGGATTACGAATACATCTCTGCTAGCCAATGCCTTTTATGCGTGATTTACTGAACAATATTATTTCATTTAGACAGTAGTATAATAGGCTGCCTATAGATTAACGCAGTATAACACGGTTTCTACAAATCATTGCAGAAGAACTAACTGCCAGCTCTGGATGGAGCATAAAGACTGAGACTCCAAGGAGAGACCAGTGACGTCACGAACAATCAGACGTGTGTAGCCCCGGTGTAGTCTGTTGTTTCGAAGGTCGGAATCCAATTTTGCTGCACAACCTCGAAGCAAATGACGTACTTTCGACTTTTCCATTGTTTTCAGATGCATACGTCTATTGTTGTCGAGCGAAAGGGTCACGCGACAACTAGGGGCATCTTGCGGTCCATGGCCCCACGTGACGCTTAGTAATGACGTAATCTCTCTATCCTTGGTATCTTCACTCTAGTTCCAACCTCGCCTACGCGTTGATTGGGTGGAAGATGGCGCTAGCCGAATGGAAATCCTAATGACAGTCTCCAAATTTGCCTCTTTTTGTACCATGGTGAGTACGTGGCATTCGTGCATGTTTATAGACAAGACTTTATGTTGACGTGATAGCCGCGACTTGATTGTCGAGTGTAGTTGGGGACAGTTAAATGAAAAATCCCGTTAAGCTGTTGTCGCTATGCTAGCCCAGCAGTTTCCAATCAGCAACCACCCACTCTGATCTGCTCTGTTCTGTACTGTAGACACTACTAGACCGTGTTAATGGGCGATCAGCTCATTGATGGTGGACTATTCTCATTGTATCGATCTCACGTAACCACCTAACTAATCCGAGTATTAGAATAGCCCTGCTTGGTGCAACAGCGTGACCGTGCACGGTGACGGACGTGCACCTGCTGCAGCTGTGCTGTGTGAGCAACACAGCTAAACGAAACTAGCAACCGGAGTTGGCTAATGTGCGTGCATTTACTTTCCCAACAGCTGGAAGCAGCAGGAACACACATCTGGGTTGGATAGATGTTGAGCCAGCGTTGTTATTTTACATGATATCTATTTTAGAGTCGGAGTTTAAAACGGCTGGATTTGAATTAGCAGCATTTCACAAGGCAAGCTAAGGTTACAACAAGCTCAACCAATGACGACATGGATAGCTGCGCAGTTATGGACAGTGGACACGTTCCAGGCTAATTTCTGCTGTCTGTATAATGACAGCTATGGACGTTGAATCATTGAATGTTTTAAAGTAAATCATACACCCATGGATATGCAGTGTTCAACGCATCCATTGAATGATTGGCTTTTTAGTCTTAACCATAGAAAGGTGTTTCCTCCACCCTGTCTGTCTGACTACCTGAAAATGTGTAAACCTGTCTGGGTTATAAATATGGATCAGCCAAGTTGAAGTGACACTTACTTTCCATCAGCAATATATTTTAGTTGTCAAATAAAGTAAAGAAGTCAGTGGACAACTGTACATTATAGCAAAAATAATGTGGATGCACAATAAGTACCATTAATACCATCATCAGTTATCTCAATCTGGATGCACAATTAAGTACCATCAGTTATCTAGTTTTTAATTATTTTGACCTCCTTTCTTCTCCACTCGTTCATGTGTGTGGCCTCGCCTGCCAACGAGAAGCATCTCTGTCCTACTCCCATTCAACACCCCCGCTGACATGTTTAACTGGGGCAGCCCTGCCCTCTGCCACCCGGCTGCCCCAGTTACCTGATTTTGTGTGCCCTCAACAGTAGATGACCTTGAGAATGTTAATCGTTGGCCTGCCTATTTATTTCTTATGATTCTGGTCCTGTATAAAGTTCAGTGATTTTAATGTTTAATGTAGAGAACGGTGTATCATCAACAACTCCTGGAATTGTTTTTTCTTCAGGGCGCCAATGCCTCTGCTCTGGAGAAAGAAATTGGCTCCGAGCAGTTTCCTGTCAATGAGCACTACTTTGGCCTCGTTAATGTAAGTGAATTATATACTTAAAAGCTTTAGTGTTCCCGCTTAGCGTGTGTCAGTCTTAATTGACATGTGCACTTAATTAGTCTGCTGACCTCTGAAGTCTTTTCTGGTGCTCTTCTCAGTTCGGGAACACCTGCTACTGTAACTCGGTGCTGCAGGCTCTGTACTTCTGCCGGCCATTCCGCGAGAAGATCCTGGCATACCGCAGTCAGCCAAGACGCAAGGAGAACCTGCTCACCTGCCTGGCTGACCTTTTCCACAGCATCGCCAACCAGAAAAGGAAGGTGGGCGTCATACCGCCCAAGAAGTTCATCACCCGGCTACGCAAAGAAAATGGTGAGACATATACTGAGGCAAAGGGTTGAAGTTTTAAGATATAGTCAATGAAAAAGAGAGACATGAAGACAACTTGCGGTGGCAACAATAATGTACTTCAGCAGAAATGCATGGGACAGGTCTTTAACTTCTTTGCCTTTGTGTTGTCTCTCGGCAGAGTGTCTAATTCTGCTGATTAGACACTCTGCATGTCAATATGCAAGAGAGGAAACACCCCTGGGCTCAGGAAGTACAAGTTTCATCTCAATTTCTTCCTCTGCAGAGCTGTTTTGTGAAGATTAATGCTATTCCCTAACAAATTATGCAAACAACACTCATCATTGTGATTGTGATGAACAGTGGGGCTCGTATGGCACGCAAAAACAAGCTGCTAGGAAAGCGGGAGGCTGGGATGCCTCTGTTGAGCAACATTCAATGTAATTTCCGGTTGGGACGTCATCGAAAATGTTCCCCCCCCATTTTAGCCGATGAGACCGAAATTCTTAAAACGTGAATAACTCTTGATCTAAATCATTCCGTCCAATTCTAAGCAAAGATTATGTGTGCCGTCCAATTCTAAGCAAAGATGATGTGTTAGATGGTCCATCGCGGTCCCGTCGCTATAGTCACTACTTCAGCTACATCCGGGATAGCACCTGGTGCGTCGCTAAATGTGCTCCGTCGCTATAAATTGATGGGCACTCTGATTTAATGATCCTTAACAGTTTGCAGATTGGGTACAGTTCAAGAAAAGTACAGGTCAATACAAAAAATGCACTAAGACTTGTTTACATAAGGGTCCTCCATTTTCAATTCAGCAAAACATTTAAAGACTTACAAATATACACTTCTATGCAAAAAAAAGAAATCATAGAAAAATCTATGACTATAAATCTTATGTATGATAAATAATTAAAATTAATCTATAATGTCTGGATGCAGTAAGTTCCAGATCTGGTTACTCGCTGTTTCTATCTGAGAGCAGTTTGACAGCTGTGGAAGAATGCCTGAACTAACTAACTCTCCCTCTCACTTTGTTATTGTCTTTCTTTCTCAGAGCTGTTTGATAACTACATGCAGCAGGATGCCCACGAGTTCCTAAACTATCTGCTGAACACCATCGCTGACCTTCTGCAGGAGGAGCGGAAGCAGGACAAGACCAATGGCCGTGTGGCAAATGGCACGCTGGATTCCCAGAACAACAATAGCAATGCCACTCCTGCGCCCACCTGGGTTCACGAGATCTTCCAAGGCACACTGACCAACGAGACGCGCTGCCTCACCTGTGAAACAGTGAGACAGACCCCTTTTCATGTTGGCATCTCATTAGCATTAAACTCTATATTATGTGTTTTTGTGTGTGCATGTTTTGGATCTTTGCTGTGCACTGCGCACAACACAAGATGCTTTTCAACCTCATGTCGATGTGCTCTGGTTCGACAGATGTTGTTTGAGTTGTTGGGATTTTGTTTAACATAGTTTTACGTCAATCAACTTTTGTGCTCAGATAAGCAGCAAAGATGAGGATTTTCTGGACCTGTCAGTGGATGTAGAACAGAATACCTCCATAACCCACTGTCTCAGGTAAGATACGCAAATGCCTCTGCGTAATGTAGATGGGAGTAATGCACCATGCCAGTGCTTGATATGCATATTTATTTAGACCCTGGCTGGCTGACTCAAGCTTGCATATTGACAGACATATTATCTTCTCCATCCAGAGGTTTCAGTAACACAGAGACACTGTGCAGTGAATACAAGTACTACTGTGAAGAATGTAGAAGCAAACAGGAGGCACACAAAAGGTCAGTCTCCATATTTTGTATTTTCTTTTCATAAATAAATTGTGCCGTGAATATGTTCTAATAGCAAAATAATCTGCAATCGGCTATTATGTAAAATAGGGTTGAAACTTGAAAGTGCTTAGTCTTGTGTCTGGGTTTTATTCATATTTAACCAATGAAAAGTATTAACAAGAGCTTGTCTAATAACTACACTGGTTCCGTTGGAACACAGATCATATTTTCAATATCCTTTTTGAACATACAAGGCAAGGTTTCCCCCTGACAGTGACGATGTTTAATTCCCTACACCTGCTGCTACTGGGCAGTTTACATCTATGTGAATGCTAAGTTATAGAATATAGATAGACACACTGCCTGCCATTCATGTGGTCCTCTCTTGTGTTTGTAGGATGCGTGTGAAGAAGCTCCCTATGATTCTCGCTCTGCACCTGAAGCGCTTCAAGTACATGGAGCAGCTGCAACGCTACACCAAACTGTCATATCGCGTTGTCTTCCCGCTGGAGCTCCGTCTCTTCAACACCTCCGGAGACGCCACCAACCCCGAGAGGCTCTACGACCTCGTGGCCGTGGTGGTGCATTGTGGGAGGTGCGTGCGAGGCAGTGTACCTGAAGGCAATCGCAACATTTCACAAAAATATAGATTCTAAAAATGTCTTCTACATCCTGACAATTTTCTGAAAAAAGCTATGTTTCTGTCAGTGGTTCTTCGATTTTTCAAAAATAGCAGACCTACAAGCTCGTAGATGAGCTTGCAATGTTTTGTTATTGTGATTTGTTAGTGATCTGACATTCAGGACAAGGTTGTTGAAAAGGAAAGGCTAATTAATGGTTACTTTCCACCTCTAATTAACTTTAATTTATTTATTCCAGTGGTCCAAATAGGGGTCACTATATTGCCATTGTAAAGAGTCATGACTTCTGGCTGCTATTTGACGACGATATTGTAGAGGTGAGTCACAGCATGATCACATTTCTATTACAATAATGTGTATTTTGTGTGTGACATTTCCACTCATGTTATTCGATCCACTAACTAATCCATCGGATGTCTTCACGCCCTGTAGAAAATTGATGCCCAGGCCATAGAAGAGTTCTACGGTCTCACTTCGGAGATCTCCAAGAATTCTGAATCGGGCTACATCCTCTTCTACCAGTCCAGGGACTGAGAAACGCCTTTCCACAAGGCGACCGGGAGTAAAGCTCTGCCCCCCCACCCCCTGCCCCCTCCACCACTGTGGGAGTAGTGGACTATACATACCCTGCCCGCTGCACAGCTGTACTTCATAACTGTGCTTTTTTTTTTTACCAACACAGTGCCGCAGCTCAGCCTCAGAACTTCCCCCTAAATGCCCACCGTCCCTCTCTTTCTGTTTTTTTTCCTGCCCTCTTCTCCTTCTTCATCTGTGGCTGGATGCTGCTGTTGCTGCAGGGACAAATGAGCTGTAGTGATTTAACGAATGAACGTTGTATTGAGATTGTTTTTAGGGGGAGTTAATAATGCATTAAATGAGGGTTGTACAGAGGTTCGTTTAGGTTGTACGAGTGGCGCTTGCTGGTTTTTGCATTGGGTGTTGGGTGAATGGGTATTTAATGATATGATATATAACATTGGCCCTGGTGTCTTCCCCCCTCTCACACTGTAATGCCCGATTTATACTTGGTTGAGTGCAGGCTGTGAGCTTGTAGATCTGCTATTTTCCCTGCACGAAACGAAGTAGAAATCGGTCATAACTCTGCAATGAGGTCTTCTTGGCGTAAGCCACCTTTAGTACTGGATAGGAGGGAGGGAGGGTGTCCCAACTCTGGGGCACACCAGATTGTGTATTTCTACAGTGTACAGAATGGTATTTGTATAAATATTACAAGAAGATAATATAGACCATGAGAAGTTGTATTGACACTATGGTGCACTTTTGATACCGTTTTGTAGGTGTTGGCAAGTTTAATGTAATTTATACTCTGTACATCGACGTCGGTTGCCAAAAAGACCAGATCTACAAGCTAAGTAGATATGTTCGTTTTGGCAAGCGACACCCTTGCACAATGGAGTATCGATTAAGCTTAAGGGTTTGCTTGAAAAGGCCTGTTGTGAAGCGATCATTTTCTGTTTTAAAGAAAAATAAATAAAAGCTAATAAATTGCTGTGTGTGTGTGTGTGAGTGTGTTAGTGCTGCACAATTAATCGAAAAAAGATGGAGATCTAGATTCAGACACCTATGAGATCTAAATTTTAGCAAGAATCGTGCAGCACTAGTTGGCTGTACAATTCAATTTAGTTACTCTTGTGTTTTTGCTACAAGAGAGACTTTAGGAGAGGTTAAGTCAAGCTCTTTGAAGTTGTCTGAAGCCACAGTTTTTATTTGATTTATTTATTAGCTTACTGTGAGTCAGCAGCTATTCTTCCTGGGGTCTTAAACATATTACATTTCTTCCATATTACATACATTTACATACAACACAAAACAAATCTTCAACATTGATAATGAAGTAAATATACATTATAATGGGATATATATATATAGTTGGCTCCAAAATGCCACATTTTGAATGTAATGTTCACTTTAGTTTGTTCAGCAACTAAAGAGAATGAAAGAAAATGAGAATCGAGTGAGAACCGTGATCTCAATTCTTGTGGGAGAAAATCCAGGTTAACATTTGAGCAAGAATCGTGCTGTGTGTGTGTGTGTGTGTGTGTGTGTGTGTGTGTGTGTGTGTGTGTGTGTGTGTGTGTGTGTGTGTGCGCGCGCGCGCGCGTGTGCACATTTGCGCACCGATGACTCATAAACTCAACATTGCCACCTAGTGGCTCGGTAGCCAAGCTTGATTTTGCAACAAGAAAAAAAGAATCAATTTCAGACCCACCAGGTTCACCATAAAACAGCCCACTCACTGGATAATGCTTTGTCTCAGGCAGATGCAAGCATGGCCGTGCCAGCTAACAGATATTAGTTATATTCTGTTAAAATCAGATCTCTTCTTCCTATGCCACATGCACTGGTGAACCATGTTCACGAAGATGGAGGATGGGAGAGTGACAGAAGGGGAGGGGGGGGGGGGGTGACACAGTTCATCATTATTCATTAATATACTGTTTATAGAACAGACAGGACAAAAATAGAAAGCCTTCGCATGGGTCCGGGGCTTGTCTCTATACATCCTGCATCTTATATTGGCATCCCACCCAGGAGCCAAACGCACGCAGCAGGCTTCCAAACGCATCTGAAACGGAGCGAGCAGACATTTGCAGATAAAGATGTGGATGTGCATCATTTGTTTCTATTTGACTCTTAACGCACGCACAGGCTTCCATTCATTATGGATTCATTCATTAATTGGAAACTGAGCCAACAAACGTTTGCAGATAAAATGTGGGATTGTGCATTAATTTGTTTCCATTTGACTCAAATCAAACATTCAGCTCGCATGTCGGATAAAGGGTTTTAATATTTCCACAATCATCTTTCTTTGTATACAGGCTAATATGCAATTAAGATACCGGTATAGGCTATAGGCCTTATTATATGAGAACTGTCTCTACAAATGTGTCCTTGAGACGGCTGCGATGTGGCATTGAGCTGTTCCTAGGTGTGGTGGGCGGGGGTTTCAGTCGCGGGCTCCTCGTCTCTTGGAGTCTGGCCCGTTTGGGACTCCATCACCATCACCATCACCATCACCACCACACACGCACATCTCTCACCTCCCCTCCTCCCCCCCCCCCCCCCCCCCCTGAGTCCTTGGCGTTGCTCAGCTCGCTGCTTCTTGCACAGCCGCAGTTCCACAGCGTTAAGACGCGCTCTGCTCCATCACTGCTGCTCCAGAGAACATCAACATCCAACGAGCTGCACCTCTGGCCCCTGGCGCTGCACCTGCCGCCATATCGTTATGAATAAGATGGAAATACGAGTCTGCCAATCCACCTAGACGGAATAAGCCTCACCTCACACAGTCAAGGTAGGCTAATGTTATGTATCTGGCGGGGAAATGGGATGAAAATGAATACATAGAAAGATTCCCGGGCATGCACAGGTTTGTGTTTTTGCAGCCTTTCGCTGACGTGGAACAACCGCTGAGTGTTTTTCCCATACAAGGTGCACTGCAAACCATGCATTAATAAGGACCATATGGCGGTTGCGACACATGAGGCTATTTTCCATGACGGGTGCGGTTGGTAGGCTATCCTTCCTATATGAATGAATGAGAAAGTACGCTTTAGTTTGTGACGGACTGCATGGAATATTATTGACAAGACCTGTGAGAGGTTATTGATATCCGTTCTTCGTCAATCTGGCTGCTTGATGGTTTGCAGCTTTTCTTTTCTTTTTTCTAATACCTATCCTCCGTTGCCTATAATGACATATTAAGCTATAATCTATATTTTACATTATTTTGAACCATTGACTATATAGCCTATTTTAAATTCTATGTTTGAGCCATATGAGTGTTTAAGCCTATGGGCCTATATATGAAGCTGGCGCTAAATCCAAAAAGGCAAATTCAATCATCACAGATACTGTTTGGTGAGAGAAGAGAACAACACAATTTGTTTTATTTCACATTTGGTTTTCTGTCTTGCTTGCTCTCTAGATCTATTTCTGGTTTAGCTTTGGTCAGTTACTTTCCTGCATGCCTTTATGGTAAAGTGAAGGATTGCCCGTGATCTTGCATAATGTATTTGTTTTTGTGATACTAACTTTAGTTGGGCTAATGTTAACTGTAAATACAGCCGCCACAAACACACAGACACGCACACACACACACACACACACACACACACACACACACACACACACACACTCACACACACACACACACGCACACGCACACACATGTCTCACACACACACACACACACACACACACACACACACACACACACACACACACACACACACACACACACACACACACACACACACACACACACACACACACGGTTTTCATACAGTGATGTAGGCCTACACAGTGGTGGTTCGTGCACAAATCCAGGGAGGGGGGTGAACAATTACAGACTGTGTTTTGTCTCGGAATGGATACAATTAGTATCCCAACCAGACATTAAAATGTGTGTCTTTTATTTTCCAGACGGGGGCACCATGAGTGAGGATACATCCGTCACCCCCGGCTGGCTGAGCCCTGACTCCACGGCGTGGGCCAGCGGCGGTGGGGTTCTGATGGAGAACAACACCACCGGACTGGGAACGCTCGCCCCGGCGGAGATGCTCCCCCCCGGCCCGCTGCCCATGCTGGTAAACCCCTGGGACATCGTGCTGTGCTCCTCCGGGACCCTCATAGCCTGCGAGAACGCCCTGGTGGTCCTGGTGATCTGGCAGAACCCCTCTCTCAGAGCGCCCATGTTCCTGTTGATCGGCAGCCTCGCGCTGGCCGACCTCCTCGCCGGACTGGGCCTGGTGCTGCACTTCACCTGTGCCTACCTGCTGCGCTCCGACTCCGCCCAGCTCCTGACCGTGGGCCTGGTGGTGGCGTCCTTCTCCGCCTCCGTCTTCAGCCTGCTGGCCATCACCATCGACCGCTACCTGTCGCTCTACTATGCCCTCACGTACAACTCGGAGCGCACGGCAGCGTTCACCTACACCATGCTGTTCCTGCTGTGGGGGCTGTCCCTGTGTCTGGGCCTGCTGCCCGTCAGCGGGGTCAACTGCCTGGCGGAGGAGTCCACGTGCAGCGTGGTGCGGCCGCTCACCAAGAACAACGTGGCAGTGCTCTCCGTCTCCTTCCTCCTTCTCTTCGGCCTGATGCTGCAGCTCTACGTGCAGATCTGCAAGATCGTGATGCGCCACGCGCACCAGATCGCCCTCCAGCACCACTTTTTGGCCGCCACGCCCCACTATGTCACAACGAGGAAGGGGGTGTCCACCTTGGCCATCATCCTGGGCACCTTCGCCGCCTGCTGGATGCCGTTCACTGTCTACTCCCTCATAGCTGACTACACCTACCCTCCTCTCTACACGTATGCCACGCTGGTGCCTGCCACCTACAACTCTGTGATCAACCCGGTCATATATGCCTTCAGGAACCAGGAGATCCAGAAGGCATTGTGGCTGGTGTGCTGTGGCTGTGTGCCGGCCAGTGTGGCACAGCGGGCACGAACCCCCAGTGATGTCTGACCAAGACCCAGGTGGGGAGAGAGAGGTGCCCTAGAGGTTGGCTGTGCTCCTGCCTGGCTCTGTCTAGTGTCAAAGAGAGCAGCAGCAGTGAAGATGAAGCGTTGTGGCAGGGTTATTAATGTGGCCGTGGGCAGAGGTCAGCTTCGAAGGCGTTCCCAAGAGAGGCTATTTGGTTAATAATCCATAGCCCGTCTGGATGTAGGGCAGTCTGTTTTATTTATTGTGCTCACTGTCGCACAAGGTATCTCACTGTCTTCCCCAGCCATGGCTGCCACCAACCCGGTGACACCATCCCAGCTGGGCCACGCCCTGCCCGCTCTGCAGCGAGCGATAGATGTGTCCCGTGTTTAGGCAGCAGCTGTATATATAGAATGTTATATAGTTTATAGCACTGGAGCTATAGTGTTGATATGTGGTTTTCACACATGAGATGTGAGAGATAATTATTAGATGGTGCACTGTGCGTGCGTGTGTCCATGCGTAACTAAAGGCGCATGGTAGATTTAGAGGCTTGTGTGTGTGTGTGTGTGTGTGTGTGTGTGTGTGTGTGTGTGTGTGTGTGTGTGTGTGTGTGTAATTGCATGGAAAGGCCAGGGAGAGAGGAGAGAGAGAGCAGAGCTGGTGATAAAGATGCAGGCATTTCCCACAATGAGGCCTGTCTGAGTCTCCAGCGGCATCTCGTCTCGCTGCTGCACCCTGAACGTGCATCGAAAGCTAAACAACCACGGAGAGCTATAAATAGCCCCTGTGCCCTGCGTCCTCCACAGACGCCAAGAAAGAAATCAAGCTGGGGAGGAAGAAAGAGCCTCTCTTGGTCTTTCTTTCTCCTCACTTATATATATATATATATATATATATATATATATATATATATATTCCCTCTTAATGGTCGCTTTAATGTCCCCACCCTCCAGCGTGTGTGAATGTGATTTTGTTCAGCTTGTAGACATACAGTATCTGAGAGGTATACCTCGCAGAACAGAACTTGTGCCATTAAGCCCCCAATGCCTTCGTATTCTTTATAGCTTAATCAAATCAGAACCACCCAATAGACTAGAGTCTAATGATGAAACTATGTAGTGATATAGAACATTAGCTTTGTTTATTTGACAACATGTTCAAAAATCTTTCCTTATCAGAATGTTTTGTGTTTATTTACTTTATTACGGATCGTCAACTTTTGTAAAAGCCCTTTCACCATTGTCTGCACTGCATGCTAGATTTGGATGTAATTTGCATGCAACAAGCACAGTTGCCACCTTTTGTCCCGTGCTGTGCAATGTGATAGGACACAGAGGCAACCAAAAGTATGATATGGTGTCAACACCCTAATACTTAATTTACATACATTTAAGAGCAACAATCATGACTTGTGGCAAAACCAATCACAAGAGCTGCCCTGTTTCCACATTAAGAGAAATAGTAACACTTTTTCACCATAATGTACACATGTCACATTCAGATCCCAGTTCCATAACTCACACCTCTATGACTGAATGAGCCTAGTATACCTGAATAAACATTTAAGAGGTATTGTTCTTCCAGCATTGCTTCAAGGAACTGTTGCAGACCACCCTTTTTTAAATATATCTGACACCAGGCAACAATTACCAGCTGTACCGTGCTACGTACGCACTGTGCTGTAGTGTACTAGTCTGTATGTAGTATACTAGTCTGCACGTACTAGTAATTATTTTAGTCTGAAGTATTTTTCATTTGATTTTTCATTTGAGATGATCTGCCAGCCAATCCGTCCACGATTTCACTCATTCACTCATATCATATCAGCAATAACTAGCCTATAAGTGGTAGTTATTTTATAAATTTGAAGCAATACAGAGATAGCAATAACATGCATATTCTTACACCACATCTTCCTTCATAGCCGATGTACAACATGAACATAGACCATGTGAGTAAGTTATAGTTCCAGTTTGCTATGGCAAGCAGGCCCAACCAAGTGTTAATGATGATTTTGTCATATAGATCTGTAGAAATGGGAGGTGTGAAAATGACAAATTTGTCACAATAACACCACTGCCTCATATTATTTTCTGCATTGGGTCTTTTATAATTTCTTATATCTGAATGGAATAATGAAACTTTGTTGCCTCTACCCTGTGATCATACAAACTGTGTCGTAAGCGAAAGTGTCTGTACTTCAATGTGTGTGTGTGTGTGTGTGTGTGTGTGTGTGTGTGTGTGTGTGTGTGTGTGTGTGTGTGTGTGTGTGTGTGTGTGTGTGTGTGTGTGTGTGTGTGTGTGTGTGTGTGTGTGTGTACGTGTGTACGTGTGTACATGCACAGGGTGGAAACAAGTCTGAGGAATAACCTCCTTCTGACATCCATGACCTTAGACTAGAGGATAATGTCTTCCTGTGCTTCTGAGAGAAGTGGTCTTGTTAAAGTGCGTTTGTCCCTGCCGCATATTGAGCTTTGAGGAGACTCTGACTCTGACTCTGACTCTCCATGTAGAATTCCAGCACTTCAAACCAAAGTGAATGGAACCATTTTACAGAACTGGAATCCTATAGCTCCTCATTTGTCCTAAATTCTCTTCTACATCCTCGATATTTTTTATTCTCATTTCAATTAATCATGTGTGGTACAAACATGAGTCCATAAGTGACCTCTGAATGATTCTTATGAGCTAAATTGGCTGCTCCCTAATGCAGAGCAAATGCTGCTTTCTTCCCTTCCTACCAGGCTTCTGCTTAATTTATACTCTGCAGTATGACGGTATGTGCCTTGCAGTGAAGAGATGTTCTTTTCAGCAAGTGACACAATCGTGCAAGTATAAATAGCTTTCATTCCCTGGAGTCGTCCAATGATCTGAAACAACTGGACAGATATTAGCATTTGAGCTCATAGACCATAAACCAAACCTAATTTATACATGAAGAATTAATGAGCAAATGTGCTAGAAAATGGATGATGTTGGCACTTGGCAGGGAAGCAAAGCAGCATTTGGTCGTATTGGAAACGTGGCCTATGTATGTTAACGTGTGAACAGTGTAACAGACTGACGCTAGTTGAGCAGGTCAGCCTGGAACATCACAAACCATCACAAACTCTTTATTACTTTACCTTTGGAGGGGGGGAAATCTATTTTGTTATATTCATTGAAAAGTTCTATTTTTTTCCACTAGTCTGACCTGATTCTTTTTGCATTCTGATGTTGTATTATACAGTGCTGTAAAGCCTTTTTCTGAATGTAGTAAATAATCAAGAAATGGTTTATTGGATATGCCTCTCCTCTTGACTAAAATGGTTTAGTAAATATGGCATGCTTTCTGAGGAGGACTTTATCCAGGGGTCTTCAACAAGGGGTCTGGGACCCTATAGGTGGTCCTCAGAGTTACTACATGGGGGCTGCTAAATCTTTGTGTGATGGGATTTTCTTTTGTACATTAACCACTTAAACTCTAGCATCCCTATTCTTTGGCCAAAAATAGCAGATCGGCTATTTTTGGCAAAGAGGTTTGGTGTAGATTGTAGATGGAAAGGAAGACCAGAACAAGTATGGAGCCGAAGGTCAAGTTTATTGATGGTTTAAGTGGTTAAATGTCCAACCTAAACACTGATGATAGTGATTGTCGAACACGTCTATGAAGCCATCTATGAAATCTATGAAAACGTTTAATCTCTCTCTTAGCCAGAGGGTCCTTGGGCAAAAAAAACGTTGAAGACCCCTGCATGCTTCATACCCTGGTACTTTGGTACAGCCATGCATGGTGCTACCAAAGTCAGTCCAACTGGGGGTGAGAAGGGATGAACCGTTTTTTGAATGACATTTTCCAACTGATTTGTTCTGTTTAGTGTCACTTCCCTCCCATCAGTATGCAGAACTTTGTAAAAAAAAAGTGTGATTGAGTCGATTTTAGCTACACAAGGGAGTGAAGCTTGTTTGAATGACCAATGGCACAAGGCCTCTTCTAATTGGTCGTTGTCCTCATGTAGCCTAATGTCAGCCTGGAATTTGTAACGATTTGAGATGGGATTATTATGGCTAGGCAGGTGAAAACAAGGGCTCTGTGTCCAAGAGTAACAAAAAACAGTGGTACTACTACTTCTCTGTAGGGAGACATTGATTGTGTAATGATTGTGCAACGTAACAGTACAGAAAAGTATCATGGCTCTTGTGTACAGGCCAACAGGATGTGTTTTGGGACAAGTGGGCCATGACGGTAACCAATCTAGAGCTAAATATCGAACACTCAAGGGGCTGAGAGTGTGTGTAGAGTTGGGATCCTTTAGGATTTTTACGATTCCAGTTCCTTTATAACGATTCCCTCTTGATGGTCCGATTCCTTAACGGTTCTCTTTCACGCCTCGTAGGGGTTTCCAAATGCACGCTTACAGGCCTGTAACTCTGAGAGTGTACACGTTTGGTTCTCTACACTCTGAGTTATGGTGGTCCTTGAAATGAAAAAAGTTTGAGATCCACCAGTATTGTAATTGTATAGCAGATGTGAAGTCCACATACCAGCTCTGACAGTGTAAAAAAACAGTTCCAGAAACGGTTCCAAATGTGATGTAACTGATTCCGGTTCCTCAATGTTGGATCTGGTTCGTCCAGTTCCGGATCTCAACCCTATGTGTGGGGAGGGTGGGAGCCCGGGACGCTACAGTAACGGTAACGGCATCTTGTGTAGACGTATGCGTAGTTCTTCAATGTGAAATGCACTTTATTTTTTTTGGGACAACAAATGGCACAACACGTTAAGTATCTGCAAAATGAAACCGTATAGATGATAATCAACATGCACTAAACTAACAGATATTGTAAGACATTGTGAACGTGGTGTATATTTTTCCAAGGTGTTAGTTGTACTTTTTATTGGTTTGGTTAGCTCACTCAATTGAGAGATCTTGTTAATTTTGTATTAAAAACAATGTGCTGTGCATAAAACCAGAAATTCCTGCCTATATTGATTTGTTCATCCACAGACGAGCTCTGTGCCGCCCTTTTTATGTGCTCCCCTGTTTCCCTGACAACCGCCTTCTTAGCTGTAATGTTACCATGGAAACTGGCATCTTAAGAGTCGGTACTGTATGTCTGTCATCGCTGATGACAATGGAAGGGCAAAGAGACAGCAGCTTGCCGGAGATCCTTCATTCATCATGTTTTTATTGTTGTCCTGGTCACAGGTAACAGAGCTCACACTAGAATATACACATGAACCCACAGTCGCCCCCCACCCCACCCCAATTCCCATGCTATACAGATTCACCCCTTAGACACCACGAAGCAGTCACACATACAGGCTAGCGCAGTCAATTTTCATATCTCTGATCGATAACAGTCTTTCATCGCACTTGCAACCTTTTCTTTCATGGTTCATAATTCACTCCTGCACCATGGCATCGCCAATCAACCCCTCTCACCATTCACCCCCCCGCACCCCCAAACTCCTTATATCACCGACCGCAGCTACAACACGGCTGATTGATCTGTCCTTCACTTCCACTTGCTGTAAGTCTACAGATTACAAGCTTTGTCTCGTGATCTATACACAAGACAAGATTTTCAGTAAGGTAAAAACATAAAAAACACAAACAATTAAAGACGAGTACATCAGTCAGCCCAAGAGGGGAAGGTTCTAGTTGTGTTATAACAGCCTTCAAGCCTTCACTATGTGTGTGAAAAGCCCCTCTGGGGCACCACAGGGTGTCTATAGTGTTATTCTAGATACTGTAAGTCAAGTAGCAAGACACATCCACTGGGGTGTATTCACAATGCTTATAGCGTTGAACTGAACGTTAAGTGATTCAGAAAGTAGTCAGCATCACAGTGTAATATCCTAACAAGATATATACCTAAGACTTTTTTTAATTTAATTTGTTTAATTGCATCTTGAATACACCCCGAGTTATCCAGTTTTGGACCATTAAGCTTATATCATAGTGTGTGTGTGTGTGTGTGTGTGTGTGTGTGTGTGTGTGTGTGTGTGTGTGTGTGTGTGTGTGTGTGTGTGTGTGTGTGTGTGTGTGTGTGTGTGTGTGTTTTCCAACAGATATATTTATATGTGAACCTGCGGATGTGTGGAACAGTAGGCATTCATTCAAGTGAGATTGTGAATGTGATCAACTGGCTGATTGTGTGTGAAACAATTTAGTTTTTCTTGTTTGTAAAGTGTCTGTCTGTCTGTCTGTCTGTCTGTCTGTCTTTCTTTCTTTAATTTCTGTGTGTGTGTGTACAGTGGTCATTTAACACTGGGAGTGTAAAAATGTTGCAAGTTTTTCTTCATCTTTTGTATTCTTCAAAAATGTTAATACACATTAAAATTAATCCAACAGATTAATTTGTAAACAAACAATCACAAAACACTGATGGTAGTGCTGGCAAACAAATCTATGAGCCATAAAGAGGCAACCCAACCCATAGCCAAATAACCCATTAATTAGGACCTTCTAAATCCTAACAGTTTTATGATGTTTACAGTAACAGGTACATCAGTGGTTCTCAAACTTTTTTCATTTCAAGGACCACCCAAAATATTTCTTTCCAGGGACCACCAGAAGTAAAGATTTGAATTAATTTGTTCGCTTTAAAAAAAAAATATATAATCAATGCAGATCTACAAGCAGATCTAAAAGCTCATAGATCGTCACTTCATGCTACCCTATGAGCTTGTATATCTGCTATTTTTGAATAGCCAAAGTATACAATTACACAGATGCTGTCCCAGTTTTAATGGATTAAAATGGCATTTCACTTTAAAACACTTCTGGGGTAATTCTAACTATCTAAGTACTTAGGCCTTTGTGTGCATCCGAGTTTTTAGAACGCTTGATTCAAAGATACATTACTGTATATTCTACAGATCTGAGATCAGTCACGCTAAGCCCATTCAAACTCAATTTTAACCACCAACTAACCTTCAACTCATTTAAAACACGTCCGTGGTTCTGGTGACTGATATTATTATTCTAATGCACGAGGGGGGCATGTTGTTTTCTCAGCTAAGGGGTCCTTGGCCTGAAAAATGTTTAAGACCCCTGCCTTATACAGTGTTAAATGAACATTGAGTGTGTGTGTGTGTGTGTGTGTGTGTGTGTGTGTGTGTGTGTGTGTGAGCGCCAGGCATGTGTTAATCGGACCAGTCATTCTCCTCCAGTTCTGAGTCGTCCTCAGAGTCAGAGTATTCGACGGCGATTCGTCGAGACAGGATGGTGGCCACGTCGTTCCCCACTGGCTCCTTCCTAGCCTGCTGCTCCTGCTGCTCCTGCACCTTCTTCAACTGGATGCCTGGAAGACAACGTGGACAGCCATCTTGTTAACCCATTGTAGTTTTGGCTTAGTGGACTGACTCTGGTATTCAGCGGTTTTTGATTTTGGGGGGAGGAGGTGTTGCTAAATGAGCCCCGCCTTCTGAGATAAGAGAAAATGTTTCATAATCAACCATGGACCATATCAAAGATTGTTAATTTAGGAAGATACACCAGCCCGATTGTAGCCACTAGAGGCGGCATGCAGTGGTACACAAATCCTACAAATGGTCTCCTATTGAAGTTGCCGCCAGTGTCAGACGGCAAGTCCTATGGTTACTGGTGCTAGATCCCGCGAGATTGTGTTGCTGGGCCAGAGAAAGTCGATAATAAAGTACATTTTCTCCTGATTTGAATAGACTCCAAGTAACCTGCTTCCCGTCTCCTAAAAAGGCATCCGCCCACTGCACACAGATACGGTAAGTAAACTGGAGATGGCATTTCTTGCTATTTCCGCCTTGGACCATAGTCAAATGCCGGCCATTTTGCTCTTATGTCATATCTCCCAACCTTTTACGGAGTCTTACCCATGCGTATAGCAGCCAGAAGGTCGCTACGGGCATCAATGACCTCCTGGGGCTCGCTCATAGGTGCAGCAGACATCTTGGGAGTGGTGGAGTGGGAGGCACCGGCTGGTAGGGGAGGAGGTGGAGGTCCGGGAGGAGCTGGCGGCGCCATCATGGCTCCAGATGCAGGTGGCGGAGGCGGGGCGTAGCCCATTTGCCCTGGAACAGGAACGGGGCCTCCGGGAGGAGAGGCAAAGGCCGTTTGGGCCGAAGGGATGAGAGGGGCAGGGGGCGGGGCCGGGGGACCAGCGTTGGCATAGCCGTCCACACTGCAAGACAGACAGACAACGTGAGTGAGAAGCTTTGTCTAATTAAGAACCTTTAGCCTTGTTAGACAGTGCAGCCTATACTGACCAACTCTAGGTGGCAGCATTTACTTCATTTTCAGAAGGAAAGTCATTGAGGACAGACAAACAAAACTTACATCAAACAACCTATAATTCTGGCAGTGCTCACTAAAATATACAAATGACACCTCTGTTATGTGTTCAGTGTCCTTGTTTGAATTTGGGCGAGTGCTTATGTATCTGTGTTTAGGCTTGTGTATGTGGTATGTGCGAGTGAGTGTGTGTATGTCTGCAGTGTGTGTGTATGCGACTAGACATATTTACCCGTAGTCCACAGGTGGCAGAGGAACGGTGCCACCATTCATGGTTTCAGTGGTCGGGGGAGGCGGCGGGACTTGCTGGTGACGTCGGCGACCCAGTGTCCCACCCTCATAAGCCATGGCGCCGCCCCTGTAGTCCCCTCCATGAATTCCGTGTCCCGCCGCCATCTGAGCGGCCAGGACGCTAGGGGGTGGGCCAGAGTAGGTGTGGGCGTGGCCCGCATGGTTCATGGCACTGGGGTAGGGATAGTGGTCAAGGCCGTGACCCCTAAACGAGACAGGGAGACACTCTCAGAGATCAATTGTATTTCACTGTGTAGCTTGCCGTGTACAGATGCTTTTGTGTGTTCATTTCGCTGACCTGTTTTCCGGGGACATTGAGCCTTCAGAGGACGCCCCACGGTCTCGGTGTATGGTGTGCCGGTGGTCTGGCCTCAGCTCCTTATCCAGAGCCATCATGTTCCACTCCTGCCTGCGGTTCCTCGCCTTGCGCACCTTCTTCACCTCCCTCTGCAGCGTACCGTCCACGCAGCGCTTCTGCTCCTGGGGAGGGCAACAGTAAGTAGGTGGTGTTTGGTGGAGGATTCTGGCCACTTCCCCGGTAATGTTACTCGCCATTAACACCCCAATCACCGGCCCAGGCCGTAGCGTAACGGTCTGGGCACCGGACTGGTAATCCAGTCGCAGTGTGCCGCGGGTTCGACTCCCGGACCCGACACGGCCTTTACTGCAGCAAAATCAATAAAAGGCGTAAGCCGCAAAAAATATCTAAAGAAAAACAAAAAAAAACACCCCAATCACCCAGGACGAAGTTCACTGTCCTTTCTATTAGTAACACCCAGCGCCCAGGACGAAGTTTTATCCAAATGACGACGTTTATTGATATGAAAACCGATCGCATCGCTCTACAGCCTAGGAGCGCCTGTTGCGCAATCCTCGATGTTGCACAACAGTGGGACGTCATCTAAAATGCCCCCCCTGTTTAGCCGACGACAACGAAAATCTTAAAACGTCAATAACTCACAATCTAAATCATCCCGTCCAATTCTAAGAAAAGATCCTGTGTTAGACGGCCCCCTGCTGTCCAGTCGCTAGTCACGTTAGATTTAATCATGCCTCCCGTTGTTGTTGCCTTTAGAGTGTTTTGGCTACATTTAGCTGTACCAGCCACATCCGGTATAACTTCCGGTCCGTCTGTAAAAGTGCTCCGTTTCTATAAATCGCTTGGGTGCTATGATTTAATGGATTAAATAACCCCGGGCAATGTGTTAACTAATTCTGTCATTCTATGTCAGGCCAGTGAGGATGACGCTGCACTAACACGGGTAGAAAGATACTAGGCACTGGCAATTCAAATTCCAGAATCATACCTTATTTTTCCTCTTCTCTTTTCTCTTGTCTTCTGTGTCCTGTAGCATATTTTCTTTCCACAGCTCAAAGAAGTATGAGGGGTCAGTGTAGAACTTTAGCCCTTCTTTGCCGTCGTCCCTGCAGAAACAACACATAAATGTCACAGAAAGGCTAATGCCACTGCTGAGATACCAAACCAATGTGTCTCGGTCGACATGGTTGAAACTCTACATCAGGGGTGGGCAACCATGTCTACGTATGACTGGTCAATCTACATACAAGATGCTATAATAGTGGCTATGTATTAATCATTTTCATGCAGAGGGTTGCAGTTCTTGTCATTGTCAGTGTATCTGAGCGGAATAAGCAGCGTAGGCTAGGGGATAAACATGTGAAACCATGAATGTTGCAAGAGTTGTGGAGGCGGAGGAAAGAACATAGAGCGACCGATAAAACACCAGACCAGTGCACTCTACTCAGGGCCCACGCAAGTTGGGAACAGTGCAAGATGGGAAGTCAGTACCCAGTACGGTACCCATTACCACATTACTAATAATATAATATTACATTTGACAATAAATTGGTTATTTATAAACAGGCACAGCCTACTCATGAATAATGACATTTGATGCATGACACAAGCCAAGTTAGAAGTCAATCAGTCAGAAGGTGCCGAGTTATGCAAGAAAGGTGAAGGAGAGAAACAGTGATATTGAAACAAAGAGGGTGAGGAGTAGTGTAAGAATCAAGTCTATCATTTGGCATGTTTTTGTTAAGGGTACAGGCTTTAGTTACGACATACTATTGGTCTGACTGTCATTAGACAGACAACCTACCTCAAACCCTAACCTAACCATAAGTGCAAGCAAGGGAGCAGCGTATGTTCGACTGCATGTCCGACCGTTGTTTCCACATGTTGAACCTTACCTTTGGTGTGTCGGATCTGCGTGTGCATCCCTTTGTTAAAAGGATCCCTGGCTAATAAGACACATTTGCCTTAAAACACTATACTTGCCCTCTATAACTAAAAATAAAAAATAAAAACGCCATCAATATTTTATTTCTTTCATAAATAAAGAATCTTTCACTCTATTGACCAATTATTTGATTACAAACATTGCGACTGGGCGCACGGGTGACTGCTTCATGTATTCAATTCCCAACAGATCTCCAAACCTGTTGTTTTGGGGAGCGCTGGTTTCAGTTCATTCAACCTCCTCTTGTGTGTTAGCTAGTGAGGAGACATTATACTTCATTGCGCAACTGTATAGCGCACAGAGAACAGCTGATATACAAGCTCACATCGCGTCGCAGACGTAACTGTTATAAGCTTAGAGGTCTGCGTGCGTGACACCATCGCGGGGCGGAGTATAAATTATACTTGATGGGCTGCAGGTGCACGTGCAGTCGTGCAGAGGTCAGAATCACCACAAGTCTATTTAAACATCCTTAGCAGAGGTCAGAATCACCACAAGTCTGCAATTGAAATTGAAATTGAAACTGAAACTCCCTCCAATTCAAGATTCAAAATGGGTTAATACACATATCGACGCTGAGTTTGAGGAAGAATGCATAAGCGCACCATCCTCCACACACACACACACACACACACACACGCGCGCGCGCGCTCGTGGAACTCAGGACTCGAACATACATACAAAATTATCTTATTTCATGACGTCGCCATTGACGTGTGTGTGTGTGTAAGATTCAGACCTATAACATGAGAGATTGTTGAGAGGAGGAGGCTTGTCGCTGATGTTGTACATCTCTTTGACAGGGTTGGGTATGCTGCCCACCGACACCACCTGCTGGTCTTGCATGAGGGAACTCTTAAAGGCCTTCTTCATATTTATGTCCTGCAGTGAAACTGAGGGACAAAGAGGAAGAGAACAACAGATGGATATAAATATGTACACAGAGAGACAGACCGATATATAAGAAGAGGGAGAAACATTCATTCAGCATTCATTCACAAGGACACTTGCATCTGCAGAAAATTTTGATTACAGAATTATGCCCATGAAACCCTCCACTGTAGGATGCTGTGTTGTGTTGCAATGAAATAAGAGATGGCTGGCCTCTGGAGGCTACAATGTTCAAGGGCAAAAATGGTTGGCAGCAAAAAGGGCAGGTGTACGTGATATATAAGATATCTACATTCTGCACATTCCATATTATGAGGTGTCGTCAACTGTAGTCATTTGGCTATAATTTATGCTGTGGCCCCCACACTTTGACCCAGACCCACCTTCCTCCACGGTGGAATCCAGCTGTGTGACCTTGACAGCCAACCGGTCGATGCGGTCCTGGAGGGAGTTGGCACGCAGGTAGAAGGTGTTGGCCTCGTTGAATAGCTCTCCAAATATGTCCTCTGCATGCTTACCTGCAGGAAGAGGAGGGGTTAGGGCGGAGGTTGAGTAAAACGGCAGAGAGAGAGAGAGAGAACGGCACAGGTCAATACAAGGACACTGTAACCAACATTTGAGGCCATGAGCATCACCAGGGATGCGGATGGGAAATCGATAGACTGGTAATGTGACACAAGGCAAGCATTCTTGGAATCTATGCAGGCTGTGTGGAGCACTGTGTGTGTATATAAATGCATAGGACTCATCCAGCAACTGCGACTGATCATTATGATTGCCGTGTGAATGTGAGCTGATTAGAGCTGATCGCTTGTATCATATAAGCACCACAGTGTCTGAGCAAATTAGTCATTTTGTCCCATTTGTGAATCACTGCTCTCTTTCAGAGGAAGGCACTATATACAGTGGTCAACGGCAGGACAGTACTGAACTGGCTGGTTCGAACCAGTTGCAGGAATCCACCCTATTTTGTTTGTATTTTATTTCATTGTACCTTGTTGTATGAATGTGTTCTTAAGGAACAGTCCGCACTCTCAAAATACATTTTCTTTGAGTTTTTGTTATTACTGCAGCAGCAGTCTGACAAAACCGTATGAATGTGAACACAGGTGGCACTGAAAAGAAAGAAAAACTGCTTTGTGTCGTGCTTATGCTGCAGCACAGCCACGTCAATAACAATGATATAGGGCACTCTATCTTGTTTGTTATAGCTTCAAAAGACCACAGTCCAGGCTGGTCTGCTTGAATAGTCTTGGAAGAAAAATTTCCTGCGATCAAAATATTTCAAAGTGACAGTACTGATGTTTAAGCTCTTCTAAAAATATGATTTCATAATAAAGCACGGTGTGTGGATTGAAGGTGAGCCTCCACAAAGACACACTAAGGGCTATTTCTGTAACTCTTGTGGACAGGATGACTGCAGGAAAAATATTTAGAGGAAGGAAGAAGCATGGGTCCACCGGTCCAGTGCACCGAGCCCCATCAACTCTGACCTCCCTTGGGGCTTTTGAAGCGTCCTTCTCCACACACACACACACATACACACACACTTGCGCGTGCACATACAGACACACACACACACACACACACGCACAAACATACAGTACATGAACATAAGCAGCTTCCCTATAGGTCTGGCCCTGCAGGGCCGGCCTCTGTGACCACTCATTTATATTTAACCCACACAGCTGCTGCTGAAAGGCCCACTCCCAACACAGGAACTCAGCACAATGAGAGAGAAAGGCAGAGACATACACATAATACAGAAAGAAGTAGAGAGGGGGACAGACAGACAGACAGACAGACAGACAGACAGACAGACAGACAGACAGACAGACAGACAGACAGACAGACAGACAGACAGACAGACAGACAGACAGACAGACAGACAGACAGACATAGTGAATGGGTACAACAGAGTGGTTAAGTGACAACATGGACTGCGCTGTAGACGGTTATGGGTCAGAGGAGTGAAAGAGGACGGGAGGCCCCCAGGGCTAATGGACTTACACTATGACAATCAATTTAATACCGTTGTACATGTATACACATACTGCCCACGCACACCCAGCGATTCAACCACCCACCCACGCACGCACCCACGCACGCACGCACGCACGCACGCACACACACACACACACACACACACACACACACACACACACACACACACACACACACACACACACACACACACACACACACACACACACACGTGACACACCAGTGTTGCTTGCCTGGTCGGTTTATTATAAGAGACTTTGGGCGTGTAAATATTAGGGGTTGCTGTTTTTTAGGGCTTGTTTCTAAAGTGTAGTTACGTATTTGGGCTTGCTTCCCCCAAAACTGATTTAAACTGTTGGTTTAAAGCTATAAACCAGTTTAAACCAACAGTTTCATGTCAAGGACCACGAAATGAATGTGTATTTGTCCACGGACTTCCATCTGAAATTAGAATTTGTGGGAGGGACCCCATAACAGATTCTCCACAAGATTGTTATGAAAATGGCAGATCTACAAGCTTACACCATGTTGCTTTGCAACGTGCAACGTGCTGTGACGTGCTTTGCAACGTGCTTGTAGATCATGCATTTTCAAACAGTCGACCTAAAGGTTTGAAGTGCTCGTGGCCGTCGTGACCTATAGTCGCATTCTTTTGGGCTTGTTTTCATAGAAATGGTTGCCTATTTCTCTTGCAAACTCTGGCAACACTGACACACAATCACGCATGCACGCACACACACACACGCACACACGCACTCATGCACTCATCAGCTGTCGAGATGTGTTCATTCTCAGGGGGCAATCTGAAGGGATTACGTTTCAGCCCTTTGCATTCGAATGTAGGCCTACAAGTGCAAGTCAACCGCTAGCCTAGTGACCTCCGGGCCCCGTAGCCATGACAACACTCAAATCAATCATTGCTTTGGGATTAATGATGAAAACATGTGATCTTATTCTCTTACAAAGAGGCTATACACACAGTACAGGTCAGGAAGTCCTCATTATGAACGGCCCGGGTCAGGGGATGCTGTCCTGTCCGGACTCACACAGGGCAGGGGAGGTGTTGAAGTATCAACTCGTTTGCACCATTCACTACTGCAGAAGCAGTTTAAAAACATGGCATCTGCCGATGCCATCATTCTGCCGATGCCATCATATCATAGTTTTGATGGGTGTTATTTCTTATGTCCACAAGTGTGTGGTTTATAATAGTGTGGACCATGTCAGAACAATGGCTATTTTCAGTGTTCTGGTGGTCAGTTTACTACACGATGACAGTTCTGTAGCTGGAAGTGTGTGTGTGTGTGTGTGTCTCTTACTCAAGCTGCTGAGCTGCCGTATGATGGCAGAGAGAGTGTTGTTCATCACACATTCCAGTTCACTGTCGATGCCTTCTGGAAGCTCCCCTCGGCAGAGGTGCTTCGGCTCGATGTTCCTCTTTACCAACGGCATGGTGAGGCCTCACACAGGCACGGCAAACACACACACGCGCGCGCACACGCACGCACACACACACACACACACACACACACACACACACACACACACACACACACTCACGCAACTACACACACAGACATGATCTGGAGGGACACACAGAGAACAGGGAACACATTTAAAACATGGTCAAATGTACAAAAACATATCTTTATGTACAGCAGTAGTTCCCTAACCCTTTAGTTTGAGACCCAAAAGAAAATTGCCAATCTACAAAATGCATCTATTTTTAAATGTATGGAATTTCTGTATAAAATACTTTCGGAAAATATTTGGAAATTCTTTTTGATTTCTGAATTTATTTTGAAATTTTAGGGAACAATGGGAGATTTACTTGCGACCCATGAAAATGTGTCTGCGACCCAATGTTTGGGAAACACTGATGTACAGTAGCTGCACACGTACAGCGAGTTTATAAGCCTAATTTATACTTTGTTGTATAGACAATTATTGTCGCTCGCCGACAATTCACCAACATAACAGATTTCTACTGCATCTGATTGTTATACTTGAAAAACATAATGTAACTTGATCAGTTGGAAAGTTTTGGTTAAGTATAAATCTCAATATGACCAACCGTGTGACATATGTGTCACAGCGCTAGAAGACAGACCCTGACAAGCTACACAGAGATTAAAGTATTAGGAAAAGAAGCTACGGCCTGTCAACTAATCCTACACTTGCTTGTTACTCGCCCAGCTGGACTCGCAAACACAGATTCACGCATTATGGTCAAGAAAGAAATAATCTGGAAATTGGGTGTCTCTATTAGAAATTAATGGGGAGTATAGGTACAATGTAGGTATCAGTGGTGTAAAGAAACTACTTACTTAAGTACTGTACTTAAGTACAATTTTGAGGTATTTGTACTTTACTTTTCAGTACTTTTAGTGTACATGCGCAACGCATGCAGACACACTATTAAAATATGCAGATGTGTATATCCTATATTTAAAAACAGGGTTTACAATGCTTAATCGTATCCATAAAAGTAAATGACAAGTCAAGAAATATTCAAAAAAAGATATTTTAGACGTGACAGAAGTGGGGGGATGGCGCTCCCCACGTCCCCACCCCCCACTACACCCCTGAATGCAACACATTGTGAGGTAGCAATCTGCTATTTTCACATTTTTAAAACTTGAAATGAGACATTCTGCATAATGAGTACTTTTACGTTTGGTATATTCAGTGATTTCACTTAATTCAAATATCACTTTTTTTTTTTTTGTTGTGATAATCCTCGCTACTATAGAGTGTGCTGCTGACCATATAAGGAGTTCCTCCCTGTCCCCAGTTCACTCCTGGGGTCAAAAAACCGTAGGTTTCGTTTTTGGCTAGGTGGCTAGAAAGGGGCCTTCCGCCAATCATGATCGAGCGGGGGCGGGCCTTGGTGTGCGTGCTGTTGGCCTGTTGCGTGTCCCCCACTGTAGTGCGTGCATGTGCACATCTTGTTACCCGGGCGGACCGGGTTTTATCCAAATCACCCAAATCACTGAATGTTTCTTTAACTTCATTTTGATACCAATACTTTTGTACTTTTTGTACATTTTGAATTCCAGACTTATACTTGTATTTCAAAATTGCAGTATTGATACTTTTACTTAAGTAAAACATTTGAGTAATTTTTCCAATATGCATACATAGATGACAATTGTCATCCATGATAGCATACACATTTTTGCCTGACATATTTGCCTGATGAAGACCTAGTAGGTCGAAACATTGCAATTTGTTGCCTCTAAATAAAGTAAGTCTCGGAGCTCTAGAAACTAGTGTGCGGATGTTCTTCCTCTTCCTTGATGTTTGCCTTGATGCCTGACATCCAGCACCTGGCCTAAATAATAAATATAGGCATTGAGATGTGCACACAATCTTCTCTTCTCTGTATACTCTGTATACTAAGTCCTCTGGAACGTTACGGATTGAAAGACAAATCCCAGGCCATCTTATCCAGGCCTCTCCCCTGCTTCCTGTTTTTGTGGTTTCCACCCAGCTCCTGTTTCCTGGTCCTCCCTCTGCCCCATCTTTACTTCCTGTCTAAAGACAAGGAAGATTAAAGAAGGAAGTGACATGGTCACGTGACTGTGCTGCGCCATGACACTTTCATGGGAGCCAAATTTTGCACAAGGAGACGCGAAGACCGTACGGGCGACGCCATATTGCTCCATGGTGCTCCATGGAAGGAAAGAAACATGCGCAGTTGTGACCAGGAAGTTGTACATGCCCAAATGTGCGTACATGTACGGCTCGCCAGAACTGGGCCGGCACCCTGGGCCCAGTGCGTCGTCCCCCCCCCCCCCCCCCGGCGACCCCCACGCAGAGTTTCACCACTCACTTCACATGGGTGTGATTTTTAACACTGAGCTGATTGCTTGCTCAGGAGATACATTTTGTAGTCATACCAGGTCACAGGATAAAAATGTGTCAATAGAAGAGCAGGGAGATCAAATACAACCATAGTTGTATTGTAGTAAAATACTCCATACAGATTGGTCAAAATAAAATTACATTCACCAAACAAAGCTTTAACACAAAATGCAGAGCCTTTTGTAACTTCAAAATACAAGCAAAACACAATTGCTGTCACATTATAGGCATGGGCATTCAAATGCTAATAAGGTGGCTTTTGTTCTGCTGCCAGGTAGAGAGTATAAATGTTGCATACAGTACAGTACAGGATTTATTTCCATTTGACTACGATGATGAAGCCACCTCCAGCCAAGAAGAGATTTGTCCAGTCCATGCTACAATTCGGCGCCGCCGCTGCCGCCTCAAAGACCCGGCTGCTCCCACCAGAGCCCGCCGCTGCCACATCGACTCCAGTGCCCGCTGCTGCTGCCGCCGCCAAGACCCGTCTGGCGGGATCTGGGAGTCCCAGAGCTCGCTGTCGCCACACCGACTCTACACGTAGCTGCCGAGGCTGACAGCACTATCAGCGCCAACACAACGGCTCTTTTAAGAGCTAATACCTTGAAGTCATGGACATGGCATCATCATCCCTGAACTGCAGATTTAGTGCTTTGGTGCACCAACACATGGGAGATGTAGAGGACTTTCTTGTCGGGAAGGGCGACTGCAAAAGCATAGTGCAGTTCTACTAACTATGGGAGTGATTTTGACAGTGAGCTGCTGACACTGCATCGTGACATGTTGCTTGCCATGGCAAAGCGGCATAGAGTTCCATGGTCTACCTTTCATGATGTCGTGGAGTTCCTCAAAA
>NC_139712.1:37956208-38048708 GCF_964188405.1 Protomyctophum parallelum | reverse complement strand
ATTAGGCTGCCATGCCATGATGATCAAACGGCAAAGTAGCCAGTAGCCAAAGCAGTGTGTCAGTTATGTGAGTTTTGAAATGTTTAGGTCAAAACCCACCATGGTATCAGGTGAAACAGAATTTATTTAGCTTACCTTCAGTTATAGTCTAGATTATACTATAATACAGACAGACATGGCTCATATCAATTAAAATCAATTATTGCAATTGACTACAGTAACCTAAGCCTACATGTGACTACACAATGACAAATCACTCTCTCTCTCTCTCTCTCTCTCACACACACACAAACACACGCACACGCACACACACGCACACAGGCGTAAACTAATAGAAAGAGCGATCAATCAATGATCCGCACTGTCGTTTCCGTTACTGATGATGGAGTCCGAGTGACCCACATCTGTTTATCCTTCTTCTCAGTCGGTCAACTGATTAATTTGATATAATTTAAGATCCTAAATTAAGACGTGGTAATCCTAGACTGTGGGCGTAATAAAATAGCCTACTCGATGGATGCCGGTTTATTAAAAATAAATATCGCCAACATCCATTATATATCCATTCCACGGCGTGGTTCCCAATCGCAAAAGTTATCAAATGCAATGTCCAAACATTAAACATTTGTGGATTGAGAGAGGTCTTTCATGATTCATCTATTATCATCATCATCATCATCATCTACTGGGGGTCCACTACGAGTGACCACTTGGTGGCTACCTTATGTCCAGTGGTCGACTCTTTATAGTTGTGGTCATTTAATTAGATCATAAAGGCAGATAAAACGCTAAAATAAACAAACAAGTAAACATTTCCATGACCCCTATAAAGGACATTATTCGTTGCACAAGTATTACGAGGCTCCTCACCAGCACTTGGGGAATTTGAGTAGAATTCAGCTCGTCCGCATGTCCCGTTAGATGCTCCTATGTTAGCGCTGCCATCCTGTTGTCTGGCCGCTCCGAACAATCCATCGGGAGGCGGAACTTACCGGCCTCTCCCGCCAATCAACGTCCCGCGAAAGGGATTTAACGCTCGACGGGTCCTCGCGACGACCAATCATAGCGCTCATAGCACATGAGCGACAGGGGAGATCTCCCTTCTAGCTCTAAATTGGGGGTGGAGAGGGCGGGGTTAATTTGGGTGTGCTGAAGAGTTTTTTCTTTTTTTTAACCCCCCCCCCCCCCCCATCTATCTATCGTACAAATGTAGTGCTAGTCGGAATCGGATTGATAGTAAAAACGTATTTATGGAGCACCAATAAGAGATCAGATCTCCATCATCTAGACATGTTTTCTGGACGATGTGTGTGTCAATGTGAATGAGCACTGAGCCGGGCTGGTTGGTTGTTATTGTATCATGGACTGAAATAGCTAAGGCTCCCTACATCCTGACGACCCTGTCTAGCCTCTACTCAAGACCTCTAACCTGGAGCTATGCTCTATTAATACATTGGGTGTATCTTAAGTCATGTGTAAATCAATGATTCTCAAAGCTCATCTCAATGACCCCCAATTTGTATGTCACCCACCCCCCCCCCCATCTGAAAGTCCAGTACAGGATTTGTGTTGGAAAAATGTTTCAAAAATATAAACGAAGTCTGATTTTCATTTTGGAGGTCATTTTGCTGGGGACGCCCCTGAAACCCACCCAAGGAGCCCCAGATCCCCACTTTGACTATCTTTGACCATATCTTTGACCATCTCCAACTATTTGTGTAGGAGATGAATGGAAATGTTCTGAGAGTGAACTGGTATGCAGAGCAGGTGTTCATAGAAGGAAAGTGATATAATTTAACCCATGAGTAAAGAGTGAATAGCTTTATCATTAAAGATTAATTGTAGTTCCTTTTGTGGAACGCTACACACATTTATTGTAGATGTGAAATTTGCCAATGCATTTGTGTTATTTCTATAAAAAAATGTTTCACCTGATGAAGAGTCTTGGCTCGAAACGTCATCAATAATTGACATTGGAGCATTTGAGTGTTTTTTTTCTTCTTTTTATAAAGATATTTGGACCTTTTTATATAGCACTTTGAATAAAAATCTAAAATAATTATGATCAGGTGATTATGCAGCCTAATAATTGTGACAGGTCTACGTATCGTGAGTATGCACTTGCAGTGGCGCAAACATACACACAGTAAAATACCATGTCAATGCTTCCACTTTTATTGTCAGGTTACTTGCTTCATGTAAAATATTTCAATACAATACAGTACAATGCATGTCCCACCTGTGTCGTCCTCCACACAATTGGTTGGTTCTATCACAAAGTTCTAAGGCTTAGCCCACAGCATAAAACAGCTGATCTGTCAGCCAATGGAAGCTGCTCTGCAACTCTTGCCATGAAAACAAAACCATTAAAACGGATTAAATTATAAACTACTAAAATCTTTTATTTTCCTGTAATTTTTTTCTTTCTTCCTTGAAGAAAACCCTCAATATCACTGTTGCGGGGGCTCCACATCCTCCTAGCATGCTTCGCAGCAGCTCAGTTCGGTCCACAGCCGATGCCCTTGCAACGGCCACACACACACGCACACACAGAGACAGACAGACACTCACACACAAACAGACAAGAGGACAGACGGACAGGGACTCTCCGTCAATGCTGGCAGTCACATAGCAGCTTTTTTTTGTCTCATCCAAGCTTGAAGGGGAGGGGGTGGGGTTCTGGAGGCGGAGCGGTGGATGATGGCAGGGCGTGGTAGTGACAGAAGGAACAGATCGACAAGGGTTTCCTCCTAATCCTCCGATTCTTGTGTTTTGCTCGTTTTGGCGTGACCGAGTCACAGAAACCATCCGGGTTCTCTTTTTTATGCTCACAAACTCACGGCAACGATGATTTGATTATAACAAATTAATTGGGAAGGTGGCAGCAGTATCAGTTCTGCTCAGTCTCCCGCCTCGCGCTCCACTAGTGAAGGTTTTGCTGTTTACCAGTGATTCTATGCTGGGGGGGGTTATAAGTTTGTAGGTTGTTGTGTGACCTAATAGACTTGCAGGGAAGAGGCCCTGTATGGTGGTGGTGGTGGGGGAACAGGGACTGTTGCCATGGACATCCCCACATCCCTCAGTACATTCTCCCAGGCGGGCACAGTGAGGGTGAAGGGGTAGTGCGTGTCAAGGGAGGGGTCAGTAGCGGTGGGTCTGGTGGGAGTACTGCGGTGGCTGCTGGGAGGTAGAGGAGTATCCCATGCTGCTCTGGGGCAGTGATGTGCTTGGTCCCGGGTTCTGGTAGGCAGCATGTGGATTGGAACGCTGTGGAGGAGAGCGGAAAATACATAAAGAATCTATTCCTGACGTACCTGGGGACATTAGCCACAGGTATATTGGATGCATGGTTTTTTAACAGATTTAACAGTTTCACATTTGACCTAATTCCAGCCGCAGGGTGGACTCAATCCATGTCTTTCCTTGCATAATATGCTAAACCCGCTATTTGTTTTGTGAGTTTAATTTGCCGTTGTTACTTGTTAGATGATTATTCAAAAATTGCGGCTTTGTCGCAGACATTGTAACGAGGTGGACGCGTTATGATGATCTAACCGGAAATCGACCTATAAACTGGCTTGCAAGGGCTCCAATGCAAGTGAATGAGGGTGCAAGGGACAATCTTTGTTGTTGATCTTGTTGAGGTGGGTTATGTGTCGTGTGGGGAACAAACGATTGGACAATTTTCAGTACAATATTGGGTGATTCTTCAAAGGTTAGTGAAAAACACCAGCAGTAAAATAAAAGGGGGTTAAAGATTAATTAATTAAGCAGTCAATTAAGGTATGAGATTTAGGATTACAACTAGGAAAAGATTCAGGTTGGGTTTAGGATTAGGTAGGATTAGACCACAGACTCTGGGGCGTGTATATCTCGAGAGTAGGCAACACGGAGGCAAGCTTTTGCGGAAGCATAGTGTTAGCGAATATCTATGGATTAGACAGCTAGAGTTTGGGTTAGTCTACTCCCTATTCTAGCTGTGCGTCAAGGTCACAACTAGTAAAAGCTCAGAACGCAAATGTTCGGCTATTTTCATTATCGTCATAAAAGTATAGAAATAGAAATGTGTGTGTGTTTGTATGGGAATCATACCTGGTAGTCTGAGGTCATAATGAGGCCACCTGAGGTAGTGGTGGGCGGGACCACTCGCACTTTCTTCAGAGGTGGACCCTGGGCGTGACTGTTGTCAGGGTTACCAGTATGCCCCGCCCCATTGGTGTGGTTGTTCGCCTGTTGCTGCTGCTGATTTTTCTACAAGCAACCGGAAAAAGCCTTCATCAACTGTACACAACTAAATACAGAAATAACACCAGGATTCCATGTACTATTTGTGATATTGTTGCGTTTAAGTTAGTAAGTAAATGGGTACATACATTTCTTACTTTCTCTGCCTTATCTTCTGGCTCCTCTTCTGTAAGGAATTCTCTCTTGGGGTAGGGGATCTGGCAGCCTGCAAATACACTGTCGGCAAAGAGGATTGTCAACTTCAATCATTTATTCCCATGACTCTGGGCTAATTAAGCCTTGAGCACGGACCAACATGCTAGAGCACCATGGGTCATGTGAACCAAGCTAAGCAGGAGCATAAGGTGGTCTCGCTTGTGTACTTGTATTACCAGTAATACAGGGTGGGCCTTAATATAGGGTGACCGAAGGAGCACCTGGACATGTAAGTTGGTGCGCACGCAGATGTAACTAAGAGATGCGACGAGTTAGCTATATTTTAAATACAGAGATTTAGAAGGAATAAGCCAAATTTATGACAGTTTCCGGAGTGGGCGGTGGCTTTTGTGTGTGTGTAGAGTGTTGCGTTAGCGCGTTACTGCACGTTTGCATACTAAGAGCGACCTTTGGTCGCAACTACTTGTGAGGGCCAAATGTCCCCATTGAGAAACCATCATGTATGTGGAACATTTTCCTGGTCCTCACAAGAGAAATGGTTGTTTTATGGTTAAAAAAAAAGATTTAAGGGTTAGGATTACAATTAGCGGTGCACTTACTCAGAGGTGGGCAGGGGTTCCTCCAGGAAGTAAGGGTCCTGCATGGCCTGCTCAGATGTGATTCTACGGATGGGGTCCATTGTCAGCAGCTTCTGAAGCTTTGAAAATGTTCAAACAACGTTAGACAGCAACACACGCCATGGCTAGAAGAAACCATAAAATACAATCCAGGGGAACTGCAGGCTTTGACCTTTTCCGACATGTCAGAAGGAAAGCAACTACAGCCAGTTTGATTTATGACATCTAATTTCACCAGTCATTGTAATTGCGTGAATGGAGTTTTCATGTCATGGCTCTATTGCTGAGGCAATGACAAGTCCTGAATGCTCACCAAGTGGAATGCTTTGCTGTCTGGTTTGACTTTGTGTTTTTCCATGTACTTTATAAGGCTGCAGTTTGTGTATCTAACAGAGAGGAGTACACAGTTAGTTACACACATCATACATTAAACATGTCTTCTGTTGAAAAAACATTTTTTTAAGCAAGCACAGCACAAAAGCACAGTCAAGACTCACGTGTTCCTTCTGAAGTCTTTCATCAGGGTGGAGTGCTCTGGCATCTTCTTGATGTCCTCCCAGTCTTTTTCTATCACAATCAAGGAAGGACAGTCACAGCATTACCTCTTTGTTGTACAAGCACAATGCTTGCCCAAAAGCTTTGCTGATTTTTTATTTATTAGGCTTTATACTGTATGTATTTGGATTTATGACTGGTTATCATTCCTTTTGAATACAAAATGTGACATAATTTTGCAAGATGTTTCCTAATCCCAGATAACCATGTCACACTTAACCACTTAAACCCGATCCTCAGGGGCGCTGGCCTAATGGTCCAAGTGCATGCCACATATAGACCGATTCAGAAACGGGTCTCATGGTTGCAGCTTACGCATTTCCTGTAGGCGCAGACATAGACATAGACTATGTCTGGGGTGTAAACCTGCAACCTCTTTGGAAAAGTGACTGATGTTAGTCTGCCTCAAACTTTACTCTTTTACCTGCTTTTTACTAACACTAACTTTATAAAGATGCCCAGGACATCAATGAACCTGTGTAGTTTATGGCTGCTCCAACAGTGGTGGCAACATTCAACTTTGAAGAGAAACGGAATGTCAAGAGACAGACTGAGACAGACGCTTCCCCGTTTTTACTACCCCATTTTGCACGCTTCCCCGTTTCACACCAGTGAGGGGAAGGAGGGGCTAGCCTCAGTTGACCGTATTCCCATTGGCTATACTAAATATGCGCTCACAACATGCCACATTGTGAGCTTGTTGATCTGCTCTTTTCAGAATGTTCCCCACAGAACAGGATTTGAGTGGATAACTCGGTATTCAAGTATTTAAAGTGTAGCCCTAACATAAAGCAATAAAATGGACAGAAATATACAGTATATCTAGCATGTTTTAAGCATATTTTGACCCGGATACGGTGGCATTGGAATCTCACCGGCAGGGAAGCCCATGACATTGAAGATACGGTCCAGTTGATCGTGATGATACGGGTTACTGGTTTTGATGTCCTCCTGGCGACAGTGGAAAATGGGCTCAGATGTCAACAACTCCGCAAAGATGCAGCCGATGGCCCAGATGTCTGTGAGAAGCAGATGTTAAATGTAAATCTGACACATTCATTCCAACACAAATTGCTGCATACATATAAAAGCATTCATCCACAGTTCGCACCGATAGCTTTAGTGTAGTGCCGGGCCCCTAGCAGCAGCTCAGGTGCTCTGTACCAGAAAGTGACCACCACAGGGTCCAGATCGGCTAAAGGCTTCAGTGGTGAATTGAAGAGACGTGCAAAGCCCATGTCCGCTGTAGTGAAAAGAAAAAGAAAACGTTCATTAATCGTTACATTTTGAACAGTCAAACATTAAAAAATAAATAAAATGTGTTCTTTTTTTTACGCTTACCAATCTTTACTCTCCCCCTTTCTGGCCCCTCTCCCATCACCAGAATGTTAGCTGGTTTCTGTCATAGAGTGAGAAATAGTCATAAAACATGCTTGCATGAAACCTTCCACATAACTAACTATAGAAAAGAACAAAAGTGAGTTTTCTGCAGTGTTGAAGTATACATAACATGTACTATTGAATGAGTGGTAATAAAAAGCTATGGCAAAAACCCTAGTCATGCCCTCTAGTGGACCAGATTTGTCAGTACATCATACAAGGAGCATTGTTTTTCAATTTCATCCATCCAGCTCTATCAGTGGACCTAAATGGCAGTTTGACAATTTAGTATTGCAAACGGAAATTAGTTTTAAATCGTATGGATGATTGGGAGTCTTGGGACCATTATAAAGATCATTTCAACACATGAAAAACAATTGCATGATTCAGATCAGTCAAGTTAATGTTTATGTTTAAGTTAATGTTTATGTTCATATAAAAAATATTTTCTGAAAGGTTCCTGACAAAAACTAGTCGCCAAGACATCCAGAGTACAATAGCATGAAGAAGAAAAAAGATTAATCAATAGTATTATTGATTAATTATACATTAGCCTTCCTCCAACCCTAATCCTCTTACAAGGTCTCGGTGGAGGACCCAGTTGGCGTGGAGGTAATGGATGCCATCCAGGATCTGGTATAGCAAGGACTTCACCATTCCTCTTGGCAACTGCAACGGTTTCTTGTTGGCCTTTGATGCTCTGTGGAACTTAATAATGTGCTATGGAAGGAAGACAATATTCATCAAGGTGCTATCAGGCAGCGTATTTCTATATAATATGATTTTTTGTTTATTTTATGGCTTCTTGTCGTGTGAAATAAAAATGTTACGTCGTAGTTTTGTTGTTCTGGATGCTAATTCACATGAACATGTTTGCATGTATTCTGTGTAATGTGTCCGTCACATTTTATTTATTATGTTTATTGTCCTGCTCTCAGACTCAAGCCCAGCCCCATACACGTAATCTGCTTCACGGACTGTCCATGAGAATAGACATACAAATCACCAATGCACCGCTCATGGCGTGTCGACAGTTTACATATCTGTTCTTTTGGATTTGGACACATGACAATGGGCTACAACAGAGCATGTGAGCGTGAGCGGAGCGGGTGGATTTTGAAGTGAGCGCGGAGCGAGCGTAGAGCGGCGTGGGGGGAGATGAACGTGAGCGTGGAGCGAAAAGCCGTCGAGAGCGAAGAGCGGAATTATCGGCCGCTCCGCTCCGCTCCGCTCACATGCTCTGGTATGTAGTTCATGTGAAACCATGATAGTACATGGGTGTCAAACTGGTGTCCAATAATGCCTGTGAGATGATTTGGTGAAGAAGGAAATTATTCACAACCGTGTATCTACGACAGCTGATCAGGCTGATCAGTCTTGCTGCATGTAGCTTTGTTGTGGGTACTTTTATTCATAAAAAGGGTGGAACAAAAACATCCAAATAGTATCATATTTTATTCTCTCATCACATTGTTCTTGTAACCTATAACAGCTAATAGTCAACAACCATGCCATTCTATATTCAAATTCTGGTGTAACATGTCCTCCCCTTAGCTTCACCTGTGTAAAGTTGGTATCAACTCTCAATAAATAAATACACATTTTAAATAAACTATAACAGGGTGAAGGGTAGGGACCATCTTCGAAATTGAATTAAATATAAAGAACAATAAAAAATAAATGAGTGGCTAGTGTTTGTATAAGATGGAAATGTGTTTGAGGCATCTGGTCTATAAATCAAGTATCAGAAAAAAGAAATTGCCCAATTTGAGCAATTTGAGGATCAGCATCTAATCTCCTTCCATCCATGTGTACTCAGGCTGAAGAGGTATTATATAAATTATAAAATATATCATATACAGTACAATACATCAGCTCATATAACTACTGCTATATTATGCAAACAATATGGAAATACATTTTGCAGTATTTGGGGGGGGGGGGGGGGGGTTGGGGAGGTTGCATCTTACCCAGAGATCATGCTCAGCATAGTCAAATAGCAGCCAAACCTTACGGTCTGCGTGTGACAGGAACACTTTCTGCAGTGAGATGACGTTGGGGTGTTTCAGCTCCCGCAGTAGCTGCAATATACAAACACTGTCAGTGAAATAGATATATGGGATTATCCTTCTGCTTGTTAAACACACTCCATTGAGAACAAATTACTAGCATACAAGTACAACTTATTTTTCTTTGTGACATTCTGTAACAATTGCATGAAGGTGATTTTGGCGTTGTATTAATTACTCAAGTATATCCATCCATCCTCAACCGCTTATCCATAGTCGGGTCGTGGGGGCAACAGCTCCACCAGAGAGCTCCAGACTTCTCTCTCCCTCTGACTCAAGTATAATTAAGAGCTAATTAAGTATCTGGAGCTTATTAAAGGTAGGGTAAGTGATAGTTTTTGTGAAAACAACGTTTCTTGTTCCTTATTGCTATGTAGTGTTTGTTCAATAACAGGGGTCCAGCTCTTTAGTAAACAGAAAATATTTTTTTCAGGTGTGGTACACATGTTCGGCTAATCAGGAGAAGAGTATCCATTATCATCTTAGATTTATGCTAATTTATTCGTGTCATCACTTCCAATTTCACTTATTACGAAGATGTGACCAATACATCGAAACATTGTCAATCTTTACTTGCACCCTGTGAATTAAAAAGGGCTTAAACTGTCTTGAGTTGCTCCAGTGCCTTCCTTCCTCTTCACTTATTTAGCCTATGTGAGGTCTCTCTCCTGATTGGAAAAAAATCACACCTGTGTGAACTGAGTGGTGCATCCTACGTGAAGTGAGGGGCGCTCTTATCAGCTCATTCCAGTCAATCACAATTTGCGTCCTCACTTTTCAATCATCGCTATGGGGTGCTCAGCCAATCAAATCATCGCCATGGGGTACACACAAAGCTGGGCATAGGAGGGGTTAGCGCCCCTCAAACAAAACAGAACAAAAAGCGCACTTACTGCAATCTCTCTGCAGGCTGACATAGAGATACCAGTGCCTTCAATCTGCTTGAGGGCATAGTCCTTATCATCCTTCCTACATCCAGAGAGAGAGAGAGGGAGAGAAGAGAGAGGGAGATGGAGTACATCAACACCAGACCAGACTGCATGTCCCCCAAGACAGTCTACCCAGTAACATAAAGGGGAGGGAGGGGAGGGGGCACTTGGCAGCTGGCAGAGCCTGCGAGGAGGCCGAGTTGCATTACCTCCAGATTTGTGTAATCAAGCTCACCTCAGAGGCTCAAAACATTGAAAACAATATAAGAGAGAGGAAGCAGACCCTGTCTGGCAGCTGGACATGGGACAAACAGAGCACCGGGACTGGCCTCCTTCACTTTGCTGGACCAGTTACCACCCCCTGGCCTGATTCATCTCATAAACTCAAGCTTTGTGTCTCCACTCTCCTCTAGCCGTGTCCAACTTCTGCACAACAAATGAGCTCAGAGAGACTCATAAACAGCAGTCTCTTAAAACTGAACAAAAACATCTTTGAACAATTTACGGCTCTTAAGTGTGGTTCTGGCCGCCAGCATGTCCGGGCCACACTAATTGGCTCGGTATGGTCCTGTCTGCTCCAGTTGCCCTGGGCTTCCTCCGGCTTGGGTCCAGTCCAAATTTGGATGCTTAACTCGGTTGGGGATTAGCCTTGGATTACAAATAAATTATTGATGGTAAATAAACAACATGTTTGATAGGTAGGCTAGGACCTAGGACTAGGTAGACGGTGGGTTATTGTAAGGAAAAGGGATACCAAAGACCCAAAGAAAGACTCACTATGAATGCTTATTTACACATTCATAATCGCATACTAAATAGGATTTGTGCTTCCAGTGAAAGCATCAAAGCATTAGCCTAACCTTAATTACAAAAAGAAAATTAGGCCTATAGCTAATTTAACTAATATTGAAATATCAAACAATCTAGAATCTCTAAAAACATACTTGTTATAATGTAGGCACTTGCTTTTGAGGGGGTACCACATAAAGCCAAAAAGTCTTGTTTAATTAAATTAATTATGGAACAATTAACCTTTTTATCATTGCAATTTTGCAAACCGTACCCATTGCCGCAAACTGTTAAAAGTATGCAATCAATCTTCACAAGTTCACACAATTTGAAAATAAACACACAGCAAATGACTATTTCACCAAACAATCAGAATTTCCTCAGAAATCTGGGTGAAAGGCAAGCTTTGATGAGCATTGTAGCTAACGAACAGCTACGTACTGTGCTTGTTTAAATATATACCACAAATCACCCTGACCTGATAGTAGGCAGCACATTGTTGGATTGACACATCGATGCCTTTTCACAAGACGGAAGACACGAGCCTTCATCACCGGAGGCTCGGAGCCACTACTGCACTGTGCACTGCAGTCAATCGAGTCGACTGCTAGGACATGATCTGATCTGATGGAACCGTTCTAAAGCTTACAGGCTGTTATTATAAAGCTGTATTTTCTGCCTTTATTATTTCCCCCACAAGCCTCTGTCACGCCTCCTCTGCATGCAAACAACTGCATTCACATTTCACATCCAGCATCGAGGAGACGAAGGTAAACACTACTGGGTTAACCAGCTCCTCGCTGTAGTTGAAGGCCTTGCTGCTGCTCAGTGCTCATCAACTCACCCATCTTTTCTCTTGGCTTTATAGACATGACCGTAGGTGCCTCTTCCTACTTTGCATCCTTCGTACTCAAACAGGTCCTCGACGCGTTCTCGTTCGCCGGTCAGCTTCACTTTAAAGTCATAGTCCATTTTCACTGTTGTTGTGGTGGTGTTGTTGTGCTTGTTTAATGCTCCGCTCGGGGGCAGCTGGGGCTACTACTTCAACAAGCTCGATGGTTCAGTAATTCGGCTGCCTTTCTCGTCCCTGCGTGGTGGTGATCCTGGCTTTAATTCAGCGGAAACGTGTAGTGTTGTAGTTCAAAGGACGTGTACCGCAGAGGATGCACCGTTGTGGACGATAAGCAAGGAGTAAAAACGACTCTCTACGATGATTCCTTTCTCTTGTTGCTGCGTTTCTCAGCCGGTATCTCACCAGAGATACACTCTGTAATATTACCGTATTCGCGCGCGGCACTGTCGCAAAATGTCGTGCGGGCTACAGAGAACGAAAGAGCTGGCAAAATTGGAATAAACACACCATGTGGAATTTTACTAATACAATTTAAATAAAATGTCCAAGTTTATGAGCGTTTTAAAAGTAAGATAATTAGGGAGAAGGACTATAAGGAGAGAAAACGTAACAAATACGAATCAACCAATGACACGAGAATCTTAATTAGATTAATTAGCAAGTGCAAGATCGAGGTAAAAACTAAAAACCTATAGTCAACAAACGAAAGGAAATATGTCGCTTTAATTGTATTTATGGGAAATGAATGGAACAGCATATCATATTGTGGTGGTTGTGTTTAACAGTTTAAGACCCCAATACCACAACCACAAAACTAGACATGGACAATTGTTAAATTACAACGCTACATTTCATCCATTCTTGAGTCGCGTGAAAAAATCAGACCAGTCTGAAGTGGAGGGCTGTACTGTACTGTACTGTACTGTACTGTACTGTACTGTACTGTACTGTACTGTACTGTACTGTACTGTACTGTACTGTACTGTACTAGCCCTCCTCTCTGGCCTCTCTGTGTGTGTGTGTGTGTGTGTGTGTGTGTGTGTGTGTGTGTGTGTGTGTGTGTGTGTGTGTGTGTGTGAGTGAGAGAGAGAGAGAGAGAGAGAGAGAAAAAGTGATTTGTCATTGTAGTCACATGTAGGCTGCGAACAGAATACCAGCACTCACGTTATACTGTACCAGGGTCAGTTACCTTCTAGTGATAGATAGGGCTTCCAAGAGGTATCTTAAAGGATCAAATTGTCATGTGTAAATTGTATCTTTTGTACACGTGTTGTTTTGATGTGTTTTCTTTTTTTCTTTCTTTTCTATGAACTCTATCTACCTGAAACCGTGCAGCCATCACTCTATTAGTTGGAACTACTCAACTGAGTGCTTGCTTCTCCTCCTTTCTTCAAGGCTGCGCAACAGTGACACTTGGTGGTCAACAAAGATATTTCCATACTCAGACAGACAGACACAGCCGCAGGGACACACATAGCTGTCTATAGAAGTGGCTAGCACCACTCAAAAATAAAGTGGTGTTTCTGCCATTCTGCCTTTCAGGATTAAATCCAAAAACAAACTATCAAAAGGTGCACAGACCCACTCACCCCTGCCCACTTTGACAGGCTGGAATGGCTTAGGGTCGACGACAGAGTAGAGCATCTTGCAATGGGTCTGGTCCACAAGATTCGATACACCGCCAATAAGATATACCCATGTGTCTAAATACTTCCTTAATGTTAACGGAAGTCCACACCCACAACACCAGAGGGAGTGCAACAAACCATGTACAACCCAGATTCGGCACAAACAAGGAACTAAATTATTTTCGCTCCTATGCCACCAAAATGTGGAACGCCTTACCAACAGTCATTAAGACATGTGAATCCCTTGACTCCTTCAAATTCGCTGCAATTCGAAACTGGCCCCCGTAAAATCTGAATCTTTTCCCTTTTTGATAAATTCCTGTTCTGTTCTTTAACTATATAGAAGTGTCTATTTGTACGTCTCTAAATGTTTTGATGAATTGAACATGGTGGACTCTCTTGTAAACAAGTGTAATGCTTAATTGGGTCGTCCACTCACAGTTAAGTCTTTGTATTGAGTTTGTGCTTGAAATGTACTGCAAACTGTTAATAAATATTTCAATCAATGATTAGGAGCCAATAAAATAGTTCCCGCAGTGGTTCTCAAGGTGGGGTCCAGGGCATCCAGGGACCCCCCGCGGGGCTTCCTGGGGGGGGGGGTTACTCAGTTACTTATGAGAGCCCTTGAAATTATTTTTTAAGAGTTGAGATGAACTTGAGAACCACTGAAATAAAGCCCTCATAGTCATAATCATAGACTGGTCAGTGGTCATAATCCATCTATATTCCTTACGTTAAGGTAGGAACTCGTGTATGTTGTTTGGGTCTAGTCGAACTACACAGTGTTGCACCACTGGTCCCATCTTGGGTTTGGAGATAGAAAGCAAAGAGAAAAGCAACCCGTCCATATTACAGCTGCTCTGTCAGGTACCAAATTACGTTATATTCACCTTGTCATCTACTTTACTTTGATGTAACCACACTAGGCTTGAGTGTTTATTTGCCTAAAAGGTAAACTGCGTGATACAACCGTGTGTGTGTCCATTTACTGTCAAACTGACATGGTATTCATTGTGTCAGTGTGTTCACTGGGGCTAACGTGTAGTTTATTCATCGCACGAGCGTTCCACAGGCACAAATGACGTCCCCTAAACTGTGAAAACCCACGGCGACACTTATTTCAGTTGAACATTTTGTCAATGTGTCGCGCGCTAGGGTCGTGTAAACGAGATATAAAAAGAAGACCGCTGAGCTTGAGCACAACTTGACTAACGTCAGTGTCATTAGCAAAGCCTAGCAGCTGTGTATGCTAACCTATGATGCTAACGCTAGCAGACAGTCAAAGCAAAGTGCACGCGTCTTTTAAATCCCCCCACGAAGCTGAACGTAAACGTTCACGGTGGGGAATGAACGAGAACCTTTGCCTGAGGTACGTTAGCATTTAACAAACTTGTTGGCAGATTTAAATGGACATTATTCTTTGTTTGTTCTTATCCCTTCTTATTGCCCCCCGTCTATGCTTCTTCCACGGAGAAGACAAGACCCCCGTTTATTTTGTCATGTCCCTCCCCTGTCATGCGACGATTGGACGGTCGACGTGCCTGTCATTGTTTCTAGGCCGCTGATTGGTTGTTATCGCTAGCTAGGATGACAAACGTCATTTTGTAATTTGTTATGGCCTTCTGTATGACGATACACTAGCTCGCGAACGTTGTAGCTGTAGGACTTCATTGTATACAGGGATTGGGAATTTGGGGAGGACGTATGGTGTCAACCGTCATTGACATAATATACATGCAACATATTGGTTTCAAGTTGCAACGTTTGCAGTAAGACTAACAAGGTTAGCAGTGCTCGCTAGGATTTTTGCTATGTATAGGTTTTGCTCTTTCTTTTTTTTATTTCGTCATACGAAAAGCCTATTTACAATCATACTACACGTCGCGCTGCAACACGTCATGTCAGCTTGTAGATCAGCTATTTTCGACACACGACTACACTACATTGTACGACAGAGGTGCAAAATGGATGGCGTTGTCTGACTTGTCATTATTGCTAGCTAGAGAACTGTCTCTCCACCAAGCTCTCCACAGCTGAGACAGAACATGGTGGTGATGCAATTAGAAATAGAATTATGGGATTTATTACATGATTGCTTGTTTATCCCTTGAATGACATGTAGAGAACATAAGGTGTGAAGTTCATCTATACAATGGAAAATTATAGGCAAATTAAAGACAAATACACATAAGTTTTTATTTTGCACTGGTCCAGTATGTGACCTCGGACTTGACCTCAGATAATGCTAACTGCATTGCCGTAGTATTGGGTGGGGGAGGTAACCTTCAGGTGATGTTCCAACCCTGGCTGACAGCTTCACCCTTGTGTCTGGCAGCGGTTTCCATGGTGATGGACCCTCCCGGCGGGAGAGACGAGCGGAGGAGGCAGGCGGAACGTCTTCGGCGGGAGGAGGCATACTATCACTTCATTAATGAGCTCAGTGAAGAGGAGTATCGCCTGATGAGAGACAATAATCTGCTAGGCACTCCTGGTAAGGAGGAACAAATCCTGTATTTTATTATCTAATAGTCATTAAACTTGCTAATACAAACACACAGTAAACATAATACGAGATTGTTATGTTATGTTTCTTAGCACCTTTGCCCTGTCGCTGGAGATCAGGTGGTTGGTAGTTCCCTCTGACCCAGCACTTATATCGGAGAATAATGTCATGCTTCTTCACAGGGGAAGTTACTGCGGAGGAGCTCCGCCAGCGCCTCGATGGAGCAAAGGAGCGTGTGTTATCTCAGCCCCGTTTTGAGACACACCCACAGACTACAGAGTCTGGCGAGCAGGAGGGCAGCAGTGCTGATGGAGAGGAGAGGGCTGCTGGAGGAAGAAGTGGAGCAGGTAAGAAGGGGACATGTACTGGGTACTACTGGCTAGACTTCGCTGTCACACACACACACCGCCCGAGAACAGCAGGACAGACGGACGCTTTGGATATCATCTCCATAGCAATAGCACACAGATTGACGCGTGCAATATTTGAATCCAGGTTGTGTTGTTTGCACACCGCTTAGCAGAAATGGCATACATAACCCAAAAGTCGGCATATAGTTTGGCTGCGCACATCGCCGGGTATGGACTAGTATATCTGAAATGATAAATGCATGTACCGATTGAACGTTTATCAGAATAGTAGACATTTAATTTGGCTGCACTAATTATAATCACATCGTAATCTGCATCGTAAAGGTAGGGTAAGTGATATGCTTTGGTCATGACACAAAGAAAGTATAACGTTTAAGATGATTAATGGGTATTCTCTCCTGGTGAACAGAAAAATTGCAACCCCCCTTAAAATATATTTTCTGTTTATTAAAGAGGTGGAGAGACGGGGAGACCCCTGTTACTGAACATACACCATATAGCAATGATTTTATCAGAATATAGTGCTTTAACCTTTTAACAAACGTTTTGTTTTAACCAAAGAATATCACTTACCCTACCATTAAAATATGGTAGGCATGATGATTTGTCACAGCCTTAACATCTATATATATTATATTTGTTATAGGGGCCACTGAGCAAGGAGCAGAAACATCTAATGGTGATTCATTACTAGAGTGGCTCAACACCTTTCGACGCACGGGCAATGCCACTCGCAGTGGGCAGAGTGGCAACCAGACATGGCGTGCTGTCAGCCGCACCAACCCTAACAGTGGAGAGTTCCGCTTCAGCCTGGAGATCAATATTAACCATGAGCAGCCGGAGCCCGGGGAGCATAATGACAGCTCAGACCCTGCAGAGCTGTCGATGCCAGCCTCTAGTATGACTCCAACCTCCATACGCACTGCTTCTTATTTCCCCACCCCCCACCCTTCAGCCTACACTCAACCAAGGCCAGCCCCTTACCCATCAACTCGTCCCAACCTCAGTAGGAGGGCCCAGACACGTCGCACACGCAACAGTGCCAATGCCCCTCCCTTGAGCCCTCCAGCCCCCTCTGCACCAGTGGTCCCTCCTGCTGCTGCTTTGAGGAGGATTGTGGCCTTGCAGTCTCCTCCACCTGCCTCTGCTCCTCTCACTCCTCCTCTCGATCAAACTATGCCCATGGAACATCAGGCAATGAATGCAGCATTAGAACACGGCCGTGATGAGGTGACTGCTTCTCTGGACTGTCCTCGCGTGTCGCATCAGTCTGAGCCCCAGACCCTAGCAGCGGAGCGCGAATCACGTGGCAATAGGACTCGATCCCGAGGCCGTATCCGCAGGGCTGGGGGTGGGGCTACGCCATCACTTGGCTACATTGTAGCTCATCGTAGCTCATCACGGCGCAGTCGACCACAGTTGCAAAGAACAGCTGCACCTAGTGTTGCAACTACGTCTAGCAGTGGTGTCGGCGAATCTGGCGTCCACGTTGTTGTTGAGCCAGGCACTGGAACTAACTCTCTTCCCATGGAGACGGGGGAGGTTATGGCAGAGCCTGCTGCTCAAACGGAGCCGAGCACTGAGGCAGGAGAACCTGAGGGCGAGTCAACTGTGACTGGAGCAGGAAGCACAGCGGTGCGGCGCCACCCTACCATAATGTTGGACCTCCAAGTGAGAAGGATCCGACCAGGAGAAAACCGTGACCGGGATAGCATCGCCAGCAGAACACGTTCCCGTGCCAGAGTCGCTGAGAACACGGTTACCTTCGAAAGCGACAGCGGAGGATTCAGACGAACCATCTCACGGTCAGAGCGAGCTGGGATCCGCACTTACGTAAGCACCATCCGGATCCCACTGAGGCGCATCAGTGAAACGGGCCTGGGTGAGCCCAACTCCACTGCCCTGCGCTCCATCTTGCGCCAGATCATGACTGGTTTTGGAGAGCTCAGCACCCTTATGGAGACGGAAGCTGACTCTGAGATGGTCACACCCAACCACCCAGATGCCAGTGGCGGTAATGCTACCGGTCAGGCCTATCGCCTACATGGAAACGAGAATGTTGCTGGCCACAGAGATTCAAGTGAGATTGATCAGGAGAGGGTGGGAAATTTGGGCACTGAGGAAGGACAGGGGGGTCAGGCTAGGCTAGAAGTAGGAGCAGTGAGTCCCAATGACGGGCGGGCTACCAGCAGAGACACCAACAACCTGGTAGAGAACGGTACTCTGCCCATCTTGCGGCTGGCACACTTCTTCCTACTGAATGACGATGATGAGGAGGAGCACTCTCGCGGCCTGACCAAAGAGCAGATTGACAATCTGGCCACACGTACTTATGGCCAGGCCAGCTTGGAGGGCGAGGCAGGCCGCGCATGCAGTGTCTGTATCAATGAGTACGCCCAGGGCAACAAGCTCCGCCGCCTGCCCTGTTCCCACGAGTTCCACATCCATTGCATTGACCGCTGGCTTTCTGAAAACAACACCTGCCCCATCTGCAGGCAACCGATCCTCGCAGTGCATCAAGACTGACCCTTGGCTAAACAATTCGGGTTCACCCACAAAACCCACCCACGTTTGCTCCCTGCTGGCCGATCGGAGCATGCCCAACCGGGCCGTGCATGTACATAGCGCTGTTATGGTTTAATTATATTCATTGAGGAGAATTCATGGCGTTAAAGCTGAAGGTAATGGAACCGAAAGTGGGGAGGGACCTATAATGTAGAGAAATATTTAAAAGAAATGTTTATTTTTTTAGCCTTGGTTTTCAGCACTTTTTGTTGTCTTTTCTTTTCTTCTCCTGTGACTTTTTCTCTGGCCTCTACATCACGATGCTCCTGAGTGCTGCACCAATGGATAGCACTAATGCTTAACCAGATCCTGTAGCCACTGCTAACTAGTCTCGGTTTTAAGTCTTTAATGTCTGATGCCTCGTTATCACAAATGGACAACTTCAATTTTAGATTGGTTTGATTTGTTCATTGTTGTAAATGCATAACCAATGCTTGTGTTTTGAGGGTTTTGAATCAAGGATCTACTCTTTGTCCATAATAAACAGGAAGACTCGGCTACCATTGCAGTCTTCCATTTTAAAGCTCTGACATCCATGTTTACATTTGTTAGCTCTTCTCTATTGCTTTCTCATATTTCCAAATCCCTAACAGTCATCAACACTATACCACACGAGCAACGGAAAAAAAGCATCTAAGGCAACTGATAATCAATAAGTCAGCGTAGTAATTTAGTCGCAAGCATTTGGTCTGTTGTGAGACAATGGTGTCCATAATAGCAGAGTTGCACAATAATGGGATGAAAGGGCAGTATTGTGTTTGTAATGCTGCTTGTTGTTTATACCTTAAGTCCGCCATTAAAGTGTCCGTTTTAGTCTATCTCAAAGTCCTTCCGAAATGTGTTCTTGTTGATATGGAACACAGTTGTAATATGGAGTAAAGATTTGGCTCAAGTCTTCAACTTTGATGCAAACACATTGGCAGTTTGACAAGTTTATTGGGCCCAATGTTTTAGCCCTGCCTGCCAACATGCCTGGCATCCACCATTTCTGGGAACTTTACCAGGTCTCCCAAATGAAGTTTCATTCAGTTCTTGCCATACTGTACCGTTAATGAGCATTCGGCCTGAAGGAGAGAAGGATGACAGAATGACTGCTCTTTATCTTTGCTCACTATTTATTTTGTTTCGTGAATGTTACAAGCACTAATAATATACCACTGGTATATTCATGGATCAGTGGTTGCTACACAGTCTCACCACCAGGGAAGGAGGTGCAACATATTTTCAGGAGATAGTCACTGTGTGAAAAAAACTAAACAAAATAAAACTTTCAATGGATCCCATGTAGTTATTATTTAGTCACAAGCTCTTAATACTTTTCAGTGTTTCAATATTTATAAAACTCAGACAGACTTCACTTGATGTTTGTACAACATATATAGTGATAAGACTTGACACTTGATAGACTGTAAGTTTCACTTCATTTATTTTTATTTATTTTATTCTCCAAAAGAGCTAAACTAATTATCTACAACATCAATATGTTGTGAAGTGATGCATTGTGACCTTTTATTTTCTCTCTGAACTATTTTTCTTTTGTTAGGGTAATACACAAATCTAACTCCATATAGATGGCTATTTTTGCTACTTTTGAGTGACACTAGTATGAAGTAGGGCATTCATCTACGAAGAAACGTAAGTTGATAGATGGACATACAAAGTTTGTACACGACAGCAACGAGATGGATGAGAAGTACACAGGAGCTGCCACATCTTAGCGGTTACCATGCAAGTCTCACAACCAGGGGTGAGAATGTGTCAAGTGTGTGTGTGTGTGTGTGTGTGTATATATATGGGTTTAGAGTGAGTGTCTTTTTTTTGTGTTGAAGGAAATTACTACGCAGAATGTTACGTTAAGGTTCTGAAAGCATCAGTTTGTTATCCACCAGAGTTGGAGGGGGATGTGGTCACTCAATTCAGAAGTGAATATTTATTCTTTTCCTATTTAATAACTCAAAATGACCTTTTGACATATGAATATGTATTATGTTATGTGATGAGATAAAAAGTTAAGATGGTGTATAAGATGATGTCACTATGTAATGAACATGGGTTTTCTTCTCTGCTCCTTAACAATGGAATAAAGTGCAGCTTTGTAATGCATGGGGATCTTGTTTGTAGCATCTGTTTGAACACTTATTTTCAGTGTGTTTTCACGTGCATTTGTGGCACAAAGGATATATTTTATTTTATACTGTGTAACAAAATAGTGCACCAGCAATTCCTAACATTAAGAATTAGTATATTTCTTGCAAAAATGACTTGCAACAGCAACACTAAACATTCAAAATAAGCAATTGCAGTAGCATCTACACGGTAATATTGTAAACTAAGTTCACTTCAAGTTGGCTACACTGACACATACATATTGTAGTTAATGTACAAGCAAGCGGTAGACTATTGCTCACAAATTCAACAGCATGTGGCAAGTTCTTCAAGATGAGAATGTCTGCCCTGACTCCTAGCCTATTACTTTTAGCATCAACAATGTTGGAGTGCACTGAACAGTTTCTCACTATCCACACTGGTGCAAGGAGCACAGGAATTTTGCAGCAGTGGGTACTTTTAATGGTGGGAAGTTACTTGGTAACTTGTCTCCAGTACTGGAATAAGTTCTGGATGTGGGATAGTTTGTTCTGCATCCTCCAAGCTGTTCTTTCTGCCACCGTGCCACTGCTGTTTGGCTGTGCTTCCATACGTGGGCCCTAACCTCGTTTCCATGGCAGAGAAATGTGGGGCCTTTTTCCCCCTCACTGACACCCCCATCTTCTCCACCTCTTGGGTCAGTGCATGCTTGATGCACTTGTGAAGCATCTAAAATTACAATAAAAAAATAACCCTCTCAATCAATAATTTCCTCCATAGTATAGCTAGTGTTTGTTACTTATATAGGTTTGGTGTCATTTTGTTTTATTCTGTCCAATAGGGGACACTCTTTGTTCATTGTTCGTGTAGATATCTTAATCTTTTTATGTTCAAACTACACATTTGTACTGAAATGTGGGTCCAAGAGAGTGGCAAACTGGCAATACACATTTTGGATTATTCCTTTTTTTCTTAACAAAATAACCCTACAAACTAAATATATTGTATAAAATAAAGAATTGTCTTTCTAAAAATGTATGAGCTGATGAATTGTGCTATGTTTACAAAGTATTGAGGGTTTAAGTGGTGGTCTGATAATTCACAATTACATGAATCCAACATGTGAATATAGAAAAGATGTGTAAATAAAACAAAAATAATTACACAACACTGATGACACTGCTGTCAAATAAGTTATTAAACTAATTGAAAATGTTTACTCTAAAACACATTTCTTATACAATATGTAGGCCTAGCTGTCACTGAAAAACATTGAAGATCCATGTTTTAAAGAATCTGATCATAATCTCTGACACAAACATTTAATCTGCATTAATTCCAGTCATGTCATGGCACCAAAAGCACAGAAGAATGTGACACTGTCCTCTGTTCTGCCACATTAAGCCCTGTTTTCCCATTTCCTTTTTTTAAGAAATCAAAAATGTATTGTTTCAATTATTTTATTTCTTCTTTATTGTCTATAAGACATGGACGTTGTGTTGGAAACAGAAACACAACAGCTAGGCTATAATTCACAGATAAATTGCACTCATTGAGTGAACAAACAAAGAGCAAGACAGACCTCTAGTGGACAAAAGGAGAAAAGACATGAGAAAATATTAAAAGGGCAGCTATATGTACAATGAAATAATAAAAATTTGAGAAGTCACTCACTGAGTCACTGATAATTTGGATTTCAGATTTTCTGTTATTTTGTTAATGTGGCCCTTAATGTGGCCCATAATAACTACAGCCTGAAGATGCCTATACGTCGACAGAAAAACTTGTTTAATTGAGAGGAAGGTGCTGGAGAAAAAAGAAAAAAATATATACGTACAATGAAAAGGAAGGGTTGTCCGCACACACTGTGTCTGCTCCCAGGATTTTTTTTATTTAGTACAAAATACTAAATTGTACTAAAAAAAAAATCCATATCCATTATGTGCGCTGCTTTAAAACTGTTTTGATCTATACCGTGCGCGCCGCGGCGCCAGTAGCAGCCATATGGCATAGACAAGCGGGGGCGCGCACGTCTGTCATTAGTCGAAGCGTGCAGACGGCGTTGACAGTGAGCAGGCCGAGTCGACGTCAAATACAGCCCCTCAGCCCTGCCACAAACAACCTCTCCGGTTCCCCCGACAATAATGATCCTTCACCAGCGAACGCAGCTCTGTCCCAGGCCCGCGTCCCCCTGCTGTGTCTGCGAGCCATGAGCATGCCATCTCTCCGGTGTCCATATTCCAGCCTGTCAGAGACCCGTTTACCAGCAGGATGTATTTCAACCGAAGAGGGAAGAAGATACACAGCGAGGGTAAGCTTAATAATCTTGTTCTCATTTAGGGGTCAAGTGTTCACCCCAAGTAGCGTCGACGCCCGACGTGACAGCTGACCATCTAGCCCACTCATTCATCCCAGTAGTAAGCTAGGCTACATTGTTTTTGCGGAGTCGTAAGATGCGGGGCAGCGGGGATATTTATGAGGCCCTATATGTCCCAGTCACACAGGTGCGCGGTTGTGTTTGGAATGAATAACGGAATTTGGGATGGTGGGGGACTGCGGCACGGACGGGAGCGGTGTAGCTCCTCTCGTCCCAGCATGGGGGCGTACAGCCTGCAGGGTGTTTTGGCACCCGGGTTTCGGTTTTGGATGCGAGCGACAACGGCATGCAGGTGCCTCAAGAAAGGCACTGTTGTGTTCTTGTTTTCAAAGTAGCCTTTATATGAAGGTCAATGTAGTAGGCTACTGAAGTCGTTCCCGTTGGGAGCCTAATTATTTGGCCCATTGTTATAGCTTTTGTGTGTGTGTGTGTGTGTGTGTGTGTGTGTGTGTGTGCGCGCGCGCGTGTGCGTGTGTATGTAGTATGTGTGTATGTAGTACATACACACACACACACACACACTCACATTGACCTGCTTAGTGATGGACCTACAGTTTTATATAATTTGCCTATAAAACATCACCAAGTCAAGCTCATTACCAACCCATTACCAACGCCTACCAACGACTTAAAAACCATGTGACTGTTTAGAGTGCCCTTTATTCTAAGCTTCACCTGTGGAGGTCATGAGAGAGCCCAGCAATCTGCTGTCAGGATTCAAGCAGACCGTTTTGTTTATACATGGTATGTATTTATTTAACCTAATAACAAAGCCATACTGTATTCATATGTACTGCATGCATTTGTATCCCTAAATCAAGCAGATTTTGGCAGACAATGCGAACTGAGGTGAGGAGGCGTGTATAGGAGGCGTGTATAGCCATGAAACCTTCCATGATTCCAAGCATTGTAGCTTGAATACACTGCTTTTCAGCTAAGGAAGACGATTGGGACAGAACTGTAAACATAAGGTGGCAGAACAGGAGATATGATGATGTGACAAATGGTGAGCCTGCTGCTTTAGTCAGGCCAGGCCATTGGATTGGATTGTCCTGGAACGGAGCTGCACGTGCAGCTGGTAGTGTGGCTTTTCAATGGGCACATAGGATTCATTGTTTGTTGTTGTTGATGTTGTGTGTGTGTGTGTGTGTGTGTGTGTGTGTGTGTGTGCGCCTCCAGCCGATTCCAGAAATATATAGAAAGACATATAGTTGAGAATGAGCTGAGATGAACGCCAGCTGGACCACTTTCTCCAGGCATTGAGAGTTTCTAGCCTGACAAGTTAATACAATATTGTTTCCTGCTTCTCATTTGATGGGGGGGGGGGGATCTTTTTCATGTCTATTACTTTGTAATTGTAACTCACTGTAAGCTTGCTGATGCCTACACATGCCATGCCCATGGATGCACTTAAAGGACTGTGAATGCTCAATAGTCATTGTCTATTCCTTCAGCCTTTGAACAGAAACATACTGTAGGCCCAGGCTACTGTATTTTTCTGTTTCAGTGTTACAAACGGAATAATTGAGTTAGTGTGAAGTGGATGTTTGAATTTAGTTCGTAAATCAATCTAGGGCTTATGAGTCTATTCTTGCCTATAAACCTTTCAAATCAATATGCACTTTCTAAAATATGTACCTTTTCACACTTGACAACATAAATATTCAACGTTTATTCTCTGTTTCAGTGTTTGTGAATATCAGTATTTAACAGATGGACTAAAGCCCAAGCGGTTCCCTAGACAACGGAAGCACGACAACAAATATTCACGGAATTTGAGTGTGTGTCTCAAGTGAGTTTTAAGTCTCTGCAAGTTGATTTCAGAATCAGGATTCTTTTTATTGGATTTTGTCTCAAATTGTAATGCCATACAGAAATCAAAGACCAGCTGAAATTTGTGCACTTTTAGAGCATATTTGTGGTCATAATGAAGGCATCATGTGTTTTTTTATAACACGTCCCCAAAAGTCCAGTTGTAATTACTTCCTCTCAATTAAAACCAGGTATTACCATCATCATTCAACCAATGATGACTGGTACCTGTCAATTCCATCTAGAGGGCAGTGCTAGTCTGTTGTTTATCTACAAAAATTGCGGCTGGACAAACTCACTTTAAAGTTAAAGCTATACTGTGTAACATTTTGTCTCTCTGAAAGAAAGAAAAAAAAAATATTTTTTAGTTCTTGGGAATATTGTGTGGCTTATGGTGATTCGTTCCAATATTTAGTTCAGTGACCATGGGGCTAAAGAAGGTTCAGAAGCTGTGTTCACTTCACATTCACTCTCTCATTGGAATCAATAAACTCCAGCCTGCTTTCCGTCTCCTAAAAAGGCATTGCCATTATGTTTGTTTTAGCATAGTCCTAAGTCATGGGAGTTGATGTGTTTATGAGGCAGACTGGGTCACTATACATTTAGAGGTGCTGACACACACTCACCAGTAAGAGCGTAATGCATATTTTTAGATTAAAGCTAGACAGTGGTCTAAAAACCTAAGAATCCATTTGGCCCAGAGAATACGTTTCCAGGGACTCCCTGCTACGTCTCCCTCCAATGTAAAGCAAATGGAATGGGAAGCATTCCGGCATGAGTGCCAGTTGGTCGTTCATATCATCAGCCTCTCCATGGTGTGTTGTTTCCTGTAATCTCTTGGAGTCTGAACTCTTCGTTCTCTGGTCTAATTATCATCCCTTGTGGAGTCAGTGACGTCTACAGCCATCAATCTGTCACACATGCAGGCACGCACGCACGCACGCACGCACGCACTCACGCACGCACGCACGCACGCACGCACGCACGCACGCACGCACACAAACACACACACACACACACACACACACACACACACACACACACACACACACACACGTTAATAATTTAAGATGTAATCAATCATTCTGTAGAGGAAACGGCAATCATACATCTTGTATTCATGATGTAATATGATATATAATTTAGTTTTGTGAGCTAACTGGGTTAGACATTGTGCCGAATGATTCTGTCAAAATAACTACACCTTTAGTCTCAGTGTGGGTAATTGTGGTTTATGGAAGTAAAGCCGCCAGTTTATGTGTTGACAGGTTGTCATGGCTGCTAAGCTGTTTGGGAAATTGAGGTAAACAACTGCAGCCAATGATGTCTTTCCTGAATATTAGGTGCAATTACATTAAATAGCCACAAGGGAGCACTCTTGGACAAGGATAACATGGACATTGAGGCACTTTGGTCAGGACCTATGGTCAGGACAGGAAACCATTGAACCTCTTTCCTCCACACATGGGGTTAACCAACAATGTAAAATCACACTTCACTCAGCACAAAGCACGCACACGCATGTACGTATGTACACACACGCACACATACGCACACGCACATTACACTCATGCATTCACAGTGTGGATGTTTACCCACAAGTGTTCTGTGCGTGTGTTTGGCTGTGTTACTGACTTCCTGTCTTGTGTGTGTTGTTTTCTCCCGTGTCGGCTTCTATCTGGTTCCCACAGAACAGTTAGTGTTGACCACCATTAGACAGGAGTCCCCTGAGCTACAACAAGACCCAGGCCTGGGTGCCGGCGCCATCGTGCGCGCCCGCCTCGCAGACAGGTTGGACAAAAGTGAGTTTGCTCTAATGGACTGGATGGTGCTCCGTCTACACCCCCAGCCCCCGTCTTCCCTCCGCTTTCTTCTGCTCAGAGTCATGGGTGCATGTAGCCACGCAGAATGGCCCAAACAGCTGCGGGGGCGGGCTCCCAACCCTGGCCCCAGAGAGCTACAAAGTCTAGTGTTAAATGAGTGCTTTGGGTCCCGGTTCATATCTGTGGAGTGGAATCAGAAATGGTGGTACTGGTTGGAGAACAATCATTGTGATTCCCTGTAGCTCTGAGGGGCCTGGTGTGATGACCACTGAGCAGGAATTTTAAAGCTCACTGCATGTTCTTGTAGGTACTCTAGAGAGATGATTGACCGCACATGTGAAAGCTTACAGACGAAGTCAGGCAGATATAGACAATGGTTTTGGTATTTTGGCGACATGTTTAAATTCACATTCTTATGCGCAGCAAAGTCCTGAGTGTTAATTTAACTCTGAGAGTTGTCTGTAAATGTCAAAAGTTGAATTAGCACACAAGAATGCACATAACATGCATATGTGCACATGGCATGCCTTAATAAAGCATGTGCATTGCAGCATTCATGTACTCTATGTGATGTTTTGGGGAGCGGTTGCATGCTGGGAGCTTGCATGATCTATGTCGTTGCTTAAATGTACATGTTCATATGCATGGCTGTGTGTACATTAGGGTCAATGTGTGTGTGCTTATAGCTGTTACAGTGTGTGAGTGCATATGCAAAATTGTCATTCTGGCATATGAAGGTGTGAGAAGGTGTACATTGGTGTACTACTGTGTGTGTGTGTGTGTGTGTGTGTGTGTCTGTGTGTCTGTGTCTCTGTCTGTGTATCTGTGTGTGCGCGTGGCGTTCTCACCTGTAGGATGGATTAGCAGCAGGCGAAGTTGCAGAGCAGACACAGAGAGGATTAGCATCTTGTAAGAGGATTTCGTTCATAATTATCGCATCGTCCCTGTGGGAACTGGACCCAGTGGCACCCCGGTGACCAGGTCTACCTGGACCTGTGATTACGACCCTTAGGTCGCCTTGGATACCAGCACGACCATGGGAAGTAGGGGTCAGGCGACCAGACAAGGCTCCGTAGGTAACAGTTTCCTGACCGCACAGAGGGATCATGGGCTGGATAGAGCAGGAGGCTAGATGCATAATTGGGACAGACTGAAGAAGGCTTACTATCACTGGTCATTTGCATGTAACTTTGCAAGTGAAAATTTAACCTACATAGCTTTGAGTTAATAGTACTCGGTTCTCTCAATGCTTAGGAAGTATTTCATTGTAGTTATTGGTCTACAATTGCAGTTATTAGAAAAAAGCTGTTGGCTCCTTAAACGGCTGAGCCTGGGTGAAAGACCAGATTAAATGTGTAGACATCTCGTCTCGCTTTGTTTCATGCAGTTGAGAACACAACACTGGTAGGTGGGTTAATTGCCGCTGCACTGATACTGGTTGACATCTGAGTCACCTACTCCTGACTGAAGGCAAGGGCACAGCATGGCAGGTGAAATATGCTCTGCCATTCTGGCCAGTGTTGATGAATTATGCAGTCTGCAGCAATGCATTATTCAGCAGCACGACCGGCTTTTTAGTAGTGAAAGTTTGGCTCCGGGCCAGGGTATCTTGGGTTCTACTACCCTAAACATCAGGCTGGCTTGGAGCACAAGCTGTTATTAAGCACATGATGAGTGAAGTCCAGCTCAGATGACTGGTTTGATGGCTGATGGATTAATCTCAGCTACCTGTCTAGTGTCTAAATTGTCATGAATGAACTGCCCAGATTCTTTCCGCAGATCTTTCTTTGAGCCAATCACCATATATGCTTGACCCCTTGTGTGATATGTTTTACTTCTCCTGTTTCAATCTTATGACCCGGGTATTAAATGCTTTATTAATTTTCAACCCCTGTTATAATCATACCACGGTTGCTGCTGGCTAGTGGCTACCATCCTACAGACCATGCCAGTTTACAGGATGAATCTTTGTTAGACTCCTCAACCAGATGGGTAGCTTGTAGGATCCTCTGGCACCTGAGGTCAGGGTGTTCGGTGAGAGAGGATCGGTCTAGTTTTACCTGCTCAGGTGACGGCTGTCTGCACCTGGCCAGATAGTCTGGGTGTGTCATGTGTAAATGACCTCTCTGTGCCCTGCCGTGGTCACTCGATTGCTGACTCGACAGCAGCTCGTAATGAGTTACAAAAGTGACTGTGTGCCTCCACACCATCAGAGATGAGTAATGAAGGCATTGATCCACCCAGGAATGAATCGGTGCAGGAGAGTGTTGCTGAGAAGGCCAATATTGATCCGCTTGGACTGAAAAGGATTGTGAGATGGAGAGAAAGTGGCCAGAGAAGAGGAGGGGATGGATTGAGCAAATAAGTCAGAGAGGTGATGGAAGGGAGATGTTCTTGTACTGTAAATATAAATCGTGTGAGTAAAAATAGCACAAAAACAGCCGACCGTGAATAATGGTGTTGGCAGAGTATGAGCATCCATTAGGATAAGTAAGGTATATTAAAAGCCAAGGTACGTAATATATGATGACAGACTAACAAAAAAGAGGACATGACAATGAAATGACACGAAGGAACATGATGATATAGGAAAAGAAGGAAAGTTTCTTCATAACAATTGTAGAATGGACAAGAAAAGACTTTAGATTTAAAATAGATAGATTTAAAGCAGCAGCACTCGCAAGCTTAAAGGTCAACTTCACCCATTTTCAACCTATATTTATATAATTGGTCCTCACTAATCATCATTATAATATGGTACCATTTTTATTACTTATTACTTACTTACTATTCAGACTTCTCTGGCTGCTTTCAAAAATATTGTAGTCAAATTATCCGACTGCAAAGGTAATTTGGCTGTTTTTAAGAATCTGTCTTGTTTCATGATATGATTTGATTAAAGAAATAATCATGAAACAAGGAAAATAATAATTTCATCTGTCTCAATAAATGCCAGATCTAACACTTGCGTGCCAGTATTGTGCACCGAAAATAGCTCACAGTGGAGCTTGTAGATCAGTTGATCTATACAATCAGCACATCTATACAATGAGCGCAACTATGTGCAATTATGTGTCTTCTTGCAGTGAAGCAATGGTACTTCATTGTCTTCACTTCACCAACCTTGAACCACCCTCAATTTCACACTATCATACTTGCCCTGAGCTCTCAGTGGGCTAGGTGGAACACTGAGCTGTGATTGTGACTGTGGGTCCAAGAATTAGGTGATAACCTGGTGAGGAGATAGGCTGGTTATTACCAGTTTTAACTAGACAGACTTTGACCATAGTGCTCTCCCTTGTGCAGTGTGTGGGATGTAAACATGGACCGCAGTAGGAATTGCACATGGAATGACGTCAAACGTGCCTGTAAACCTCCAGGCATGTGTCTGTTGCACCCAGACCTGATATGTCTCATTTAACAACTTAAAGGTAGGGCATATATTTATTTGGTTACAATAAATTATAAATAGCTCTATATTCTGATAGTAATCATTGCTATAGAATGTTTGTTCAGTAACAGACCGTCCTCCCTCCCTGTCTCTCCAGCTCTTTAGTAAACAGAAACGTGTATCCAATCAAGGGAGATAACTGAAAAGATAGAGAAACTGAAATTGGAAAAGAGAATTTGTTCTCAGCGAACATACCGTGGCTAAATAAAGGTAAAAAATAAATGTGTTGAATTTCCTTCAAAATCAAAAGGTCCATCTTTGATGATTGGCTTATAATGAAACAAAGATTGTGCACACGTTTGCACTTGGGAAAGCCCAGAAGACCGCAAACTAAAACTAATAAGACAAAGAAATAAACAGACAAATCTAGTTAAAATACTACTACTATAAATTTGAAGCTTATGAATGGCTATACTCTCTCTTGAAAATGTATTTTATGTTTATTAGAGCTGGAGTGACAGGGATACCCCTGTTACTGAACAAACAATATATCAATGATTACTATCTGAACATACAGATTCAACCTTTTAACTAAACACTTTTGATCTGTTTTACCAAAACATATCACTTATACCCTATACCTTTAAGCCCTATACTTGTTCATATGACAAATATTGCTGCTCTACGAGCTATCATTATATGACCTTGTAGATTGGCTATTTGACATTTCTGAAAGATATTTTTCACATTTCTGAAAGATATTTTTCAGTTTAACTCCAAATTAAATTACTGCATTTGAAAATAATGTGTTTCCTGTGAACGAGCTTACCCTTTCCCTCTATTCTGTTTCGATAAGAAAGAGAAAGCCTGATGATTTAATCCGCTTGGCACCAATACCTGTACTGCCCGTTGATTATGAGCTTGTAGATCAGCTATTTTTCCAAATAGCCACTTTAAATTGGCTATTTGGGGCCCTTGGGGGTCCCTGGCCCCCAGAAATACCTGTTCCGAGGTCGCCGGATTTTACTGGGGCAGAGTACTGGTGCCGAGCGTTCTCAGTGGATATGTGCTAGATAAGTTTGTCTGGGTCCATTTACTCTTCATCACTCAGTGTCACTGAGTATAGGCTATGTTATAAAGATCTCGTATATGGGCTGTGGGCCCAGCCCATGCAGGCCACTACCCTTAACAGTGAATAAATTAAATCCGCTATAAAACCCTGCCCAACTGTTATCATTTTTCTGAATTATTGATGCAATCAGCCTGCTGTTGTTTTCTGTTTCACAGTAAACACACTATACAGAATGTCATTGTCAATAAATGAAATGTATCAGCTTACCTGCAGGCTGCTTGCTAGGCTACATCATGAAAACAACATGTAAAATCATTGCTACCAGCCAGGTCCCTAATTTGCACGTGATGAAAATGCATCGAATGCTACATGCAGGCAAGTCGAGAGTGAAGTGAAAGTGCATGGTGGACCAGAGAGATCCGCTCGAACGTGATCTCTTGATAGATGGCTCCGGTCTCGGGGATGTCATTTGAGCCGACTGTGTGACAGTTGTGACTGACTCTGTGTGTGTGACTGACTGACTGCAGAGCGTAGCCTACAGGGGGGAAGATACGAGAGGCTCCTGTCCCTTTAAAACCCGGAGCCCCAACTTCTCCCCCCGCAGCCTTCAAGGAGCTCACAGGGTTCCTCGCGGGAAGAGAAGCAGAAGCAGTCCGTGGCGTTGTCTAGACTACCACGCACCCACCCACCCGGCAGTCAGGAGGATCGGCTCATGAGCAGCATCACATTTGGAGGGCGAATAATATAAAAGGGCCCAATGTCGGCTCTCAGAAGCGGCAGACGGGCGGCCAGATGACGACGCGGCGTCGGGGTTCGGTCGGCTTGTTCTGCTATCATTCACATGGCTGTTCGTTGTTGGGAGCTTCGCTGACAGCAAGGCCGACAGAGGACAGACGACAAGAAGTGACGAGCGGCGCGCTGCTCCATCTGTCGTCGCCCGGGGTCGTTGAAGCAGCTGGGTAAACCGTCACGACTCACGACCAGACCTGTCCCGTCCGTCCGTCCGTCCGCGTGTCTTTCCGTGCGCTCCATTATTTAGCGCAGTCGAGAGTGGAACAGGCTCCACAGATGAGAGGGAGATGGAGATGCATGTTGCTGCTGCTGCTGTGTAGCGTGGTGGTGGGGGACGGGGGTCCGGGGGTATATATAGTAACAAAATAATGCTGTTATAACGCAGGGCAAGTGTGCCGCAGCACTTCTGTGCTACTTTCCCTCCGAGTGGCCGTTTATACATGCAAGTAAAAGTTCTGATAAAACGGGCAAAATAAACCCACCGTGTTTGTTTCGGCGCCTTTGTGCGCCCCTCAGTCAGCACATTCATTCTATCTTGCCGTGTTGGAGGGGGTGGGTGCATTGACGTGCGTGCATTGACGGTCCAGCAGCAGCTGAAAGACAAGCCAGTGTTTATAATGGGTGAAACGTCACCGAATGAATCGACCGCCAGCTTACATCAGCACACACTAGTAGCCTTCTAGTATTTAGTGGCTCCACTTTTGAACTGTAAATCACAATCTCTTGTCTATGTGTCTCGCTGTCTCACACTGCACTTACCCCAAGCCTCGCCTCTCTCTCATCAATCGAACGGTGCAGGACCCGCTTGCTCGTCCGCCGGATACCGCAAGGCAGATGATGAGATGTCCGGGACCACATCACAGGCGGATCCCGTAGACGCCACGGCGCGGACGGTGCTCCTTAACCGGCCCCAGACCACCAAATTCTGTGATAACCATGTCAGGTAGGTGTTTCAGTTTTCAGTAGTTTTTTTGTGCCTTTTAATACATTTTAGTTAAACCTGCCATGGGCAGGGGTCACCAAGCCAGTTTGTGATAGACATTTCCATCAATATTTAAATATTCATTGCCATGGACATGCAAAACAAGCCCCGATGTATAGCCAGTACTAATGGACCCTTGATGTGCCATAGTGTCTATCTAATGATTCTACTCTATTCCACTACGCTACACATTAAAAATAAATAAAGCTAAATTGTTTTGGAGGAAAAGTCGATCTACAAGCTCACAACACAGATTTTGCCATGGCATGACCAGAATTGGGATGTCTGCAGGTTAACGTGGTTAGCTATTTTTGAACACCTGGAGACTGGGAAGTTACCCACTATACTGGCAGGTGGCAGTCCTGAGACATGTTAAATGTGCCATGGCATGGTCCAAGTATATTCCATGTTTGGGATTTCATTCAATAATCAGGTCTTATCAGTACAGGCAGTGCTTCCATCATTTGATTTCAGGAGGAAATGGGTCACTTAGCTGCAAAGGTGAATGGGTGCGTTTACTTCATATTGTTATTACAGCTTGTTTATAGACAGATGGCTTTTCAGAGGACTGTGTTACTCGAGGACAGGAGGAGACAGTTCTACCAGTTCTACCAGTTAAACTCGTTTTTTGTTTGTCAGCGTAGCTTCAATATTTGTGGAACTTGTGGTTTCCATTAAGGTGAACAAATTAATTAACAAACTCGCCTCAAAACACAGTCGCCCCGGGCATACAGCCGGCGGAACTGCTCAGGCTGGTATTCCTAAACGTAACCTAAGTAAACAATGCTTAAACGGTTAAACATAACCTTTCTATTCCTAACCTTAACCCCAGTAAAATGGTGCCAAAAGCTAACCCTATCCAATTTAACCTCAGCCTAACCCTAAACTTATTTCTAACCGTATTCTCAGTAAAACGGATACAAGAATACAAGAACAGCCCCACTAAGTGGTCGGCGTGATGTCAGCGGAGAAAACAAAATAGGGCGAGCAGGTTTTGAGGCGACCATTCCAGATACCAGGTGAACAGGTCATGTTGAAGAGAAAGTATGCAGATGGAAGAATGGAAAAAGACTTGAGAGTCAAAAATAAAGAATTATTATGTACAGTACACACGATGGGTAATTAATGAAAGGCATGGCAGGATTTAGTGTGACAATAGTTTAATGCAAATGTGCCTAACTTTGATCAGAGGTGAGGACTAAGATCTGATGGTGAGGCTGTGGATCAAGGGTTTCAATGGATTGTGCTTGTTGAGTGTCATTATAATTTAGTTATGCAGGCTGCCAGGCTCTATTAGTAGTATACATTTTTTATTGTTATATTGCAAGTTCCAATAAAAACTCAACTGAATCACAGCTCTCCATTTACAACTGGCTATAATACTCTTGAAGTTCTATTGATAAGGTTATGTAATAACTCACTTATTAAGTGGATGTTTGCAACTTTGGTCTGTAGTCCCACAAAGTCAGACATGATCAGATACACAAGAATCTTAACAGACTTAACAGATAATTAACATGACCAATTTGATTAACGAATACTTAAGACCGAAAGTGAAATCCATTAACTACCCTCAAATGCATGTTTGCAGGCAGCAACTAAACTGTGTTTAAGTTAAACAAAATGTTTTCTGAGTTGCACCATTTAAATTAACTGTTGTGAATTTAATCTAATTGTTGCCATTAAACAGCTATGGATTGCAAATAGTAGGGTACTTTATACTTCTTGAAGACTCGGATGGATTTGTTCCATCAAATAATTATTCCATGGACTTGCTTTGCTCCAAAGACAGCATGATGTGTGCAGATGCAGGTCAAGTGGGCACTTAAACATTGTCCGCACTTTATAATTTAGTTATTTAGCAGACGCTCTTTATCCAGAGCGACTTACAGTAAGCAAGGTAAACAGTAAACACATACCTCAAATGCATAGCAACAGACCTCAATTTTATATTGGCTACTTCTTCCATTAAATTAGTTTTTAGAATCAATAATGTATGCAGTATGCTTTAGAAAATGGTCAGATGTAAATCATGTAATGTAATGTACGGTATATGAGTAACATGCATGTTACATCATTATCATTATCAGACCTAAATTTACCCTTCAGCTTCTTGGTTGCCTAAAACGACTGGGCTGGACTACCCACAGGTTGTATAGCAATTGTAGGCATAATATTGTATGTATTTGGCTGCCAATTTATAAACTAAATGTAGGCCTTAATATAAAATGTTATATAAAAGAAATACATATATTATTTTTTATTTTTTTATGGTGCCCGCCCCAGTGTTCTCATATGCCCACTCTTCCGGTTACCATGTGTCCTACCACATGGTTTAAGCCTAAGCCATGGCTCATGGCTCAGTCATGACTAGTTGAGGCGAGAATCAGGACTACAAACGCGCATGGGGTTTCTGGGACATTAGCAGCCCAACGTCATTGTAGTATTGTATTGATGTAACCAATCAATCTTTTACACACTGTACAGAGCAAACTAGAAAAAGTGCCCTTCTGGGCACAGGTCTCCACCAGGATAGGAATGTAGGACATTGCAGCTTTCCTTCATCTGGTGGTTGGATAAAAGGGCAACAAAAGTAAATGAACTTTGGAAGCCAATCTTAACCAATCAGGATGGATCTGAAGACATTCGTTGAATGGCTCTAGAGAGACTGTGTACCAATTTTCGTGATGTTTGGACAAAATCTGTAGGTGTACTGTGCAAAAACTTGTTTTGCACAAAGCGGCCTCCTGGTGGCGCTATAACAGGCCGTTCTGGAAAGTTTGGGGCAGAGGTTCATCGTTGGCATCCAGGGAGTGTGTGTGCAAAATTTGGCATCGACCGGGTTAACGGTGGCCGAGATTAGCTGCTCACGGACACACACACACACACACACACGGACGGACGGACGGAGTGCAAAACATACTCTCCCCCCATGCCTTCGGCCTGGTGGAGACAATCAGGACCAGACTCTATTTACAGAGTAGTGTGTTTGTTACGTCCTACTCCTAAACAGCTAACATGTGTAGGTGAATGCTCTGGGCATGTGGTTATCTGTCCTGTCCAGGGTCATGGGCAGGGCCAAACGGAATCCCTTTTATCAATGTCCTCACAGGCAGCTGCTGTGTGCATATTTAATGTGATCTCTTGTGGGTATAAATACTAGCTTGTTGCTGTCGGGCTACCAACTGCTATACAGTTCCATTCAAACGGCTGTCAGTCCTGTTGACTTGTACAGTGTATGTCTGGCGCCATAGGAACATTTTCCTCATGTTTTCGTGGGTGAAAGCCTTGTCGGTAAACATTCATTTATTTGCCATTACTGTCAGGAGATTCGATTTTGCTTTTAAAGGGCCCTATTTCAGTTCTGTTAATAAGATTAAGGTGGGCATTCAGTGACTCATCTGATTGGATCACGCATGCCATAGCGCCTCCCTTGCAGTATCGTGATTGGTCAGATCGTTGGAGACCAGCTCTCAGACATGCCCTTGGCTTTGATGTCCCTATGTTCCTGTATCTCTTTAGTTTATGTTTTAAAGGTTCAATACCGTTATTGATTTCTCCAAGACTAGAAGTTCATAGCTTTTATCCCTACTCTCCCTTCTCCGTTCCAGATTACACTGTTTGTTCTACACAGTCTGATGATTAGTGTTCCTTGTCCACCATCATAGAAGACACGGTTAACACTGTTTATCGAATGCCACATATAGGCCTGTGTGGATGAACACGTCGCGGGTTCGAGTTGCTGCACTTGATACTATCAATAAACGCAGAAAAGCCACAAAACCCCACTGTAATAATTGGAAAACAATAAGGTTTAGGTTTTGGCTTAAGAGGCAAGAGTGATGTTTTCAAGCTTTTGATTTCTGTAAAATTTCTTGCCATTTCCTGGTAAAACAAGACATGAATTTAATGGTAACGTGTGCATGTTGAGCATCAGTTGAAGACAACATATTCTGCCTTTAATTGTCTGCGGAAATTTAATGAAAGTGCCCCAGATTAGAATAAAAAAGCAAGATCAGGCCTGGGCCGTGGCTCAGTGATTCAAAAAAGCAAGATCGATAAGGGGATTGAAATCAATAAAAAGTAATGAACCCATTCCCTAACTCATTGTGAGCGTGTAGATCTGCTATTTTTGTTATGTTTGAAAAATCTTTCAGTTTCAGTTTAATAGCCTACTAAATCCAAAGAGGCGCCCATTCAATTATTTCCTGGTCACATTTGAAAATCTTGTGCCTTTGCAGGTGGTAACTGAACATGCTTGGCCAGTCTCTGTTTCAAGAAAGAGAAAAGCCAGATAATTGGCGAATATGACATTCCCGGAATAGGAATGTTCATGTGGTGAAGTCTGCATCATTAACTGTGAATACCTTAAGCCTCTGCCTCCAGATTTATACTAAGTATGTGTCCATCCATGGGCTGTGTTATCACACTGAGCACATCCACTTTGTTTCTGTAAGGACTGCAGAGCTGCTTAACACCAGGACAGCACTACCCCTGCAGTGCACAGCTGCAACATCAACCAGCATTATATATCCACTGCATGAGACTTTGACAGAAGTGTGTGTGTGTGTGTGTGTGTGTGTGTGTGTGTGTGTGTGTGTGTGTGTGTGTGTGTGTGTGAGAGATGGTATCGTTGGTCTGTGATTAGATTAAGGTACTGTTGTACCTTACACCAAGTGTATAGCATTAGCCATTCTCAGGTATCCACGTGTGTACAGTATGTCAGACAGGCAATTAACAGCAGTTCTTTCAGTTTGAAGTTAGATCTCCTTGGCTTCTCCTGGTCATGTTCATTTCAAGGAAATTCTGGCACTCAAAAACACGCACAACTGAACACTAGTATACGGACAAACACAAAACCATTAAACAAGAGCCATTACAGGGGGGGCCCTTGAATTTCACTCGGAACGGATGGGAACAAGGCAGGACTTGATACATCAACATGTTGACATTTATTTATAGGGTCTCTTAAAAAGCTCTTACGTTAGCTGCCGGCTATATCAAGCCTAAATTGAGACAGTTGTCTGATCAATACTTTCGATTGAGTGACAAGCTGAGGCTGCCAAGGCCTCTCGCGGTCCTTTTCTGTAGCCTTGGGTCTAAATTTAGACCATTGGACTACCTACGGTGTGCTCCATTTATAGGGGTCAGTGTGTATGTGTGTGTGCGCCCCATAATGGATCCGTCTGCTTGGACTCCCAGAGGACACTTGAGTGTTCCTAATTGGTTTTCAAGTGCAGCAATAATTGAAACCCAAAGGAGTCTCTTCATATTTAAGCCTAATTTATGCTTCATCACACGGCAGCCTTGCCCACTGAAAATAACCAAATGTATTTTTGGCAAGAGACACACCATTGTGCGACAAAGCGTGAATTAGGATTTAGTCGTGGTGGTGTGCTTTTAGATAACACCACTGGAACTAACGCCAGATTTACAGTTATTTTCACCATTGCTTATTCTGGTCTCTCTGCTTCATGAATATAAAGGGAATGTGATCCCTGACCCTGACATTCTTGCCTGATCTTGTTCCACAGTACCACCAAGTATAGCGTGCTCACCTTTCTCCCGCGGTTCCTGTACGAGCAGATCAGGCGGGCTGCCAATGCCTTCTTCCTTTTCATTGCCCTCATGCAGGTAAGCCCTGCCCACAGCACGGCGACAACAACAGCAGCAGCAGCCTTCAGCTCTGTTAAGTGTTGGTGTTGGCAAGCATACAGCATGCCAACACCAGCACACCAGTTTTCAACTAAGTATAAATCAGGCTTTATGTTTTGGTTGTTGTTGTGACTAAATAGCCAAACTTCTCTGAAAGCTTTTAGATGTAAATTCGGATGCAAACAGCCTTCTTGTCCTGAAAACATTGATTTTGTAAAAAGAACACGACCGGAGTTAATGGAGTTAATGCGTAAGGCAAAAACAGAAGGTTGGTATTTTATTTCAATGGAGTACAGGGATAGCTGATACTTTCCTGAAACTACGCTGAGCTTCACGCTACACTGATTGGCAATCAGGTCAAAAGCTTACCCCCCCAGCCCACCCCACCCCTTCATGTCTGTGCACTGTGCTTCATAAAATAGAGCAGGCAGTCCCGCCCCCTCGAGAGACCCGGAAAAGAAATCCCCGTTAATTTTCCTCATAGACTTTTCAGAAAGTATTTATTTAAAGACGTTTACGCCACGGACAAAGCCAACTCTTGTCGTGACAAATCATGAAAACAAACACAATTTTTCGGAAGAAAACGGCAGGTTTTGTTGTTTTTCTTCTTTGTAATTATTTGTTTGGTCCAAAATATTGTGTTTGTTGTTATGATTTGTCACGACAAGAGTTGGCTTTGTACGACACTTATAAGGTCTTTAAATAAATACTTTCTGAAATATCTATGGGAAAAATGCATTGGGAACTATTTCCTGTGCCTGGCGTCGTCATGAAAGGGGGCGGTTCACCGCTGATATGTATCAAAGTACACATACAATGTACGTCTAATTCATGCCTAGCAAGCCTTGTGTTTAGACTAGAGCACAAACCTTTGTATCGTTTGATATAAACTATAATCGTCAACAATGAACTGAGATGCACATTTACAGCACGATACTGTCCCTTTAACTGCCCTAACAATAATCAATAAAATCAATGACTAGGCTCAGGACGATCTGTGTTGCACATCATTCCTCCTCTGCCATCAGTATCCTGAGTGTGTTTCACAGTCCAGTTTTAAAATAAATATTTGACAGCTAACAACAATGATTTCTAAGCGCAGTCACTTTGCTTCTACTCAGCAAATCCCCGACGTATCTCCGACGGGTCGTTACACCACCCTTGTGCCACTCATCTTCATCATGACTGTAGCAGCAATCAAAGAGATCATAGAGGACTATGTGAGTATCATAGCGCCCCCTGCTGACCGGCTTCACTCATTATTTTGTTAGGATTATGGGTTGAATGTTAAGAAGTTAACAGAAATCCCACACATGTATGCTAATGAATAAGGTTACCAGGTGGTCTTTGTTTTACATCTTGTGTACTGATACATTTGTCCTGCTCCTCATTCTTCATACTTTGTCATATAACCGTGTCACTCACGTTTGTTTTGGTGAGCGATTTTTGGCTAGCAATTCTTGGTGAGTGACACAGTTGTATGTTGAAGTATAAATTGACCCTTAGACACGTCTCTGTCTCTACAGAAAAGACACAAAGCAGACAACACCGTCAACAAGAAGAAAACCACAGGTACTGGTCGCTTTGTGTGTGTGTGTGTGTGTGTGTGTGTGTGTGTGTGTGTGTGTGTGTGTGTGTGTGTGTGTGTGTGTGTGTGTGTGTGTGTGTGTGTGTGTGTGTGTGTGTGTGTGTGTGTGTGTGTGTGTGTGTGTGTGTGTGTGTGTGTGTGTGTGTGTGCCGTGCGCGTGTGCATGCGTCACATGTATGTATTTTCCATAGGTCTGCTTGTATGTTTTTTTCCATGGGTTCTTTGTTTGCCTTTCATGGTTGAGTGAATGGCTGGTTTTTGTTTCTGCCAATAGGGCAAGTCATACAGCCACACACAATAGTTGGGTGTGTATGAATACTGTATGAGAGCCACTCTATAGGCTGACTGATGTCTGTGTTCTCCTTGCCTCACAGTACTGCGAACTGGAGCATGGCAGACCATCATCTGGAAACAGGTAACGCACTCATCCTCATCGTTGTCCCTAACCATCTCACCACTGCTGTCAAGAGCTCAAGGCCTGTTAGTCCCTCTGTCTTTCATTCTGTCTATTTTCGACTTTGAAGGGTACCCCAAAACTTTCCATAACCTGAGACTTTCCAGAATCGGTGAAGTTCTATGATGGCTTTTTTGTTTCTTTGTGACGCATCGCCAATGCATTGTGAGCTAGTATATCGGCCATTCTCGCAATCTTTTTCTTCTCAAAATCCTTTAATTTTGGTTTTATAACAGTATGGATGTCAAGTCACAGGTTCATAGAAAAAAGAAAAAAGAAAACATCCGATTTTAGTATCAGTGACTAGAGGTAAACAAACGTATAAATCACAGAGATCATTCCCAGCAAAACATTCCCCTTCAAGACAAAAGAAAAACATTTTCTCCCCTTCAAGTCCCAATTTAGTAAAGCCAATTCCCAATTCCCCAGCCTCTCTACAAGTACTCCATCTCTGCTAACCCCCACAATCAGTCATTAGGAGGGTGGAGAACTTAGGGTTAGCACCTCCTGAGCAAGCCTAAATTGGATAGTGCCGTAGTGTATACTATGGCAAATCCAGAACATGTGAAATACGTTGCAACACCATAGCATGGTTTACTTACTTCTTCTGTCCGAAAAGAGCAATTTCTTCCTGTCATTTCTGGGTTTTCTACAATTGTTTTATTTTCTGGTCAGGGTTTCCGCTGTCTGGCGATAATTTTCTATTGATCAGCCATAATGTCACGTGCTCCACCCGACTGATCGTGACACCACTTTACCACAGATCCACTGCACTGTCCACTGCGTTTATAGTTTCCTGAAGCACCATTTATCTTCTCCATCATGTGAAAAAAAGAACAATCAGGACAGTCAGTGGTCAAGGCGGACAAGTGATATACGATCTATAAGCTTTTAAGACCACGTGTGCAGGGTCACGGGTGTAAGCTGGTAGATCTGCTCTCTGTGTTACATGACGCCACCGCACTACAGTATAAACCAACTACAGTAGGCTGATGGTGTTTTGGGCTTAGCATCGCAGTCAACCTTTACGTAGTAGGCGCCCTACAGCCCTACAAAATCATCTTTTTTTTTGTTTTGTTTTAGACAGAGCCATAGAGTAAGACAGAGTTACGACATTGAGGGGGCAGAAAACAGCCCGGTCATGTGGTTCATGTCACTATAAAACCCATAGACTCCAATGCATTCCGTCAACTTCCGGTTCAGGCCGGTTCAGAGCGGAGTTGTCGTAACTCTGTCTTACTCTATGGCTCATGGTTTTAGATTAGAGGCAGATACAAAAGATACAAAGCTACACAGCGTATTACTAGCTTTGTAACTTTGTACCTGAAGTTGAAACCAGCTCAACGTTTTCGTTTTGTAGCTTTTGTAGCAGCTACAAATGTCGGATGTATCTTTGTATTTTCATGTCACTGGTCTGGCATCCATTGTAAATGAATGGTAGACTGTATCTTTAGAGCTGCCAGTGTGAACGCAGCATTACTGTCATGTTTACTGCTTCATGATGCCTAGGAAGTCACTTTACTGATATGTTCTTTCATCATGTTGACCTATTCATGTCATTGACAGAGCCATTGTGCTTGTATTATATCCTTGACCTGTTCCAAAGTCTGAGGCTTTTCAGATTGTAGCAAGTCATTGCTTGTGACATGTACAACTTTGATATGGGTATATCTTTAGTTTTATGATCAATGCATTGACTGATCATTTATTGCTACCCGTTTCATGTTGGTCGCACATGGTAAATCCATTCAATGGTAAATCCATTCATTTCGAAAAATGTGACCAAACGTAGCGCCACACTACGTTTGGTATAATAAGTTGCCGGAAATATTTGTATTTAACGGCCAATTGAGATTTTAATCGGCCAATGATGGTTGTCATATACCAGGCCAGCTAACGGAGACCTTCTGGTCTGTCTCTGTTGTGGACAAATCAGAAGTGTAAAGTCATGGAAGTAATTAAGGTAAAATTCAGTACTGAATGAAAATCATGGCAAAAGGTACTGAAGTTAAAATACATTACATCTGAGAATCTAAATATATTCTATTGGTTTTAAAAGTCATTGCTTTTACAGTGTGGCTCCTCTAGGGGCCGAGCAGTCTAGAATTGGGTCTGTGCGTGTGTCTGTGCGTCTGCCCATGGCTAATCTTTCAACCACTGGACCGATCAATGCAAAGTTTAGGTAGGCCAAGGAAGTAAGTTAAATATGAAATGTCTCATCAAAGTAAATATTAAGAAAGTCTGCACATCCATTTCAAAATGGCTATAATTGAATGTTTTGCATTGCAAACATAGCATCTAACACATAATATGAGTACATATTATGTACTCATATATACTCAACAGCTCATACTGTATATTGAGTAGATGCATGTCATTTCACTTATGGCAAAATGCTAGCTTACAAACTTTGGGAGCTATGAACTTCTTCCTGTCACTTTCCCTACCTTGCACTCCCTTGGTCCCCAATTAATCCACTTCTCGTTTTCAGTTTTTCTGTCTTTTCTTAACTCCCCTCCCTATCTAACAACACCTGTTTTTCTTGTCATCTCCACCTTTTCTCTCTCCCCATGTTGTTGTAATGCCGCCTCCTGGCCACAAGGTGGCAGTAGGAGACATAGTGAAAGTGACTAATGGACAGCACCTTCCAGCTGACATGGTCATAGTGTCCTCCAGGTCAGCCTCCACTGTGTGTGTGTGTGTGTGTGTGTGTGTGTGTGTGTGTGTGTGTGTGTGTGTGTGTGTGTGTGTGTGTGTGTGTTGCATGCATATGCTTGTATTACTTAGCATGCTGCTTCTGTGTCTACAAGCATGCATGTTTGTGTGTCTACACGCATGCATGGTTGTGTGTCTACACGCATGCATGGTTGTGTGTCTACACGCATGCATGGTTGTGTGTCTACACGCATGCATGGTTGTGTGTCTACACGCATGCATGGTTGTGTGTCTACACGCATGCATGGTTGTGTGTCTACACGCATGCATGTTTGTGTGTCTACAAGCATGCATGGTTGTGTGTCTACACGCATGCATGTTTGTGTGTCTACAAACATGCATGGTTGTGTGTCTACACGCATGCATGTTTGTGGGTCTACAAACATGCATGGTTGTGTGTCTACAAGCATGCACAGTTGTGCCAGTCTTTGTGTTTCTGAATCTGGAGTATTGTCTATATTCCTTTGTTTCCCATTCATCTGATCATCTGAGTTTTTAACACTCATAGTTTTTCCTGACACAATAGTTAGTGTGAGTTACTATAGATGTGTTCTGTCATTTTCACCTCACTGTTTTCATACCTATAGTTGTAGTATATGGGGCTGTGTGTGCCCACGGAAAGCATTTTTTGACTGCCTTTTGGAGCACTTTGGAATGGATATCAATCATATCATGTCCAGAGTGTGTTTTCCACTTTGACAGTTGCCTCTTCCTCGATTTTGATTGGCTGACTTTGAAGCATGGCGCTTCTCCCCAACATCTGAACTATTTTGTACTTGCTTGTAAAATGCTGGATGTGGAGAACACTGAAACGCAAGAACATAAGTGCTCCTAGTGTGCCTTTCAAAAGGTTGCTGGTAGATCTGTAAAAAACGCATTCTTTGGACACAGCCCCTCAGACTAGTATAAAACATACCCAAGAATCATCAGTGATGTCATCTGTTGTTCATTGACTAGGTTTCATGCCGTTGCTATTATGCCTAAATTGTAGAAGTCCTTGATTAATTGTACCTTTTTCAAACTGTTATTAAATAATTACAGTTATAGACAGTTATACAATAATGCTAAAAGAGCAGCACTTGTGACACAACTTTAAATGAAGCCTTATTGTTGTTGGACTACAGGCTAAACAGTAAACACACGTCTATAGTATTTGTGGCGTCACTGTCCTACCCTTGGTATATTTTATTCTAGATCATAGTAAAAGTTTTACTTTGTAATGAAGGTATTTGTATTCTGTTCACAGTGAACCCCAGGCCATGTGTTACACAGAGACCTCCAACCTGGACGGAGAGACCAATCTGAAGATCAGACAGGTATGGACCTTTTGTGAAGGGTCATGGAATCTCTGGTTTCATTTCCTCTCCGCCCATGTCACTAGTTTTTAACATGTTCTTTTAATGAAATAGGCGTATAGCAGCAGTAGAGAGGGAGGGTGAGTGGCTGGAGCATCTATCCCTATTGTATCAATCAATCAAACTTTATTAAAGACATGGTCCATAGTAACAATGGACCATAGGGGGAGTCAACATTTGGGATACCGACAAAAAGAGCAATTAAACGTCAACGAACGTACATTTCACTAGTTGGACAAAATTCTGAATCATGTTATGATTCAGAATAGTTTGACACATGATTGATATCAAGTAACTAAAAAAGAAAGCAATTTGGTTTGTTGGTCCCCTTTAACACTTACAGCACGTAGGACGCCTGAGAACGTCATAGGATACCGAACGTAGAGTTCTAAGGACGTCTGAGGACGTCCTAGCGACATCCCAGCGATGCGGGGCGAGATATTAATATTCAGAATTTTTCCTATTTATTTTTTTGGCATTTCGCTTTTCGCTTGCCGTATGCTAACGCTCAGTGCAACTATTAGCTTATTATTGACTCCCACGTTAGCGAGACGGAAAGAATGACTCGTAGCTCCTAATCCAGGGCGCTCTCCGTGGTGATGAATAGAGCGATATGCTGGCGCTTATTTTCTGCTCCTCATCCGTCTCTCCCGCAAAATATGAACGCTTTTTGGAGCGTAAAACAATATATTAAGATGATCGGGGATGTTGAGGTCACTTTGTAAAGTCAACTTTTTTAGGAAAGTGTTTCCGGTTCATGGCTTTCAAAGTAAAAGCGATCAGACACCTCCGGTATTCTATAGCCTATATTTTGAAGGCAGTCGGCGTACTCAATGTGTTAAGTACAACCTTTTTTCAAATGTGTCTCATAGCTTAAACTCATATTGCATATTGCACCCATTTTTACTCTCAGTTAATTTAAGTGTGTGTGTGTGTGTGTGTGTGTGTGTGTGTGTGTGTGTGTGTGTGTGTGCGCGTGTGCGCATCAGGGTCTCTCTCTCACGGCCGGTCTCCAGTCCTTGGAGGAATTGACAGGTCTGGTTGGACGTCTGGAGTGTGAAGGCCCCAACAGACACCTGTATGACTTCACTGGTACTCTACGCCTGGAAAACCTCAAGTAAGACTCACATTAAGAATATCATTGCTATGCTGTGTGTATATTTTTGAATATATATATAAATCTTTTTTTTATCGAACATTTGTAACTAAAATCTTTGCTTTTGGGGTCCCTGGAACAAAATATTTTGAGATGGGGCCAAACACCTTTGGGGTGGTGGGGTGGGTGGGTAGCCTAAACCTAAACCCTCACTTACGGTCATGTTTTATTAAACCGTTTTTCCACCGGTGCCAGACTTGCCGTTGACAATGCGTTTACTTACTGATGACCCTAAGTCCATGTGATTAACATTATTTGTTTACAGTTAGAGCCATGGGCTAAACCTTGTTGGAAATCAACGTCACTTAGCGTTTCACTGTGGATGACTCATTATTGTGCTATTACACATTGTGTGTTTAGTACATATTGTGTGTATAGTACAACACAAATTCATTACTGCAAATGGCCAAAAAACGGACGAGATAATTCACTGATGCGTTTTGTACAAAGCATATACAAACATTTCACCCTAGCAGCTGCTCTTTTAACCCTTTCAATCTCGGAGAGCATCTGTGTAATTTTAAACATAATGTTTTCCGAAACCTCAAGTCTAATGCTTTATCTGATCAAGTGTCATGCATAACATTAACCTGTTGTATTAAATGATCCAGCTTTATGGTAAGAAACACTTTATTTTAAAATGTGGTGTTACTTTCAAGCCTTCACTAACCTGAAGAAGATTGATGATCTGCCATATTTACCTCTCTAAATGTTGGCCGAGCGCCCAAAACATGTGCACTGTACATTTACACCAAAATAGTTCATTTTTACTGTCTGGATTATAATGTGCCAGACCTTGTTAACTTACACCATATATTTTTTACCCAATATCTTTTCACCCAAACCTAACTCTTCTCTCCCCAGCCCTGTTCCTGTTGGTCCCGACCAGGTGCTGCTGCGAGGAGCCCAGCTCAGGAACACACAATGGGTTGTAGGAATCATAGTCTACACTGGGCACGACTCCAAGCTGATGCAGGTAAAATAAACAAATGACATTGCACGGTTGCTTAAAGATCTGTTTGACTACTGGCCTGTTAAACCTGATTTGTTTTGTAAAATCAGTAAGAATTGCCACCTCTTCCCCACACACACACACACACACACATACAGAACTCAACCAAGGCGCCCCTCAAACGGTCCAACGTGGAGCGAGTGACCAACGTCCAGATCCTGGTTCTGTTCTGCATCTTGCTGGTCATGGCTCTCATCAGCTCTGTTGGTGCTGCGATATGGAACCGACAACACACAGAGGAGGCATGCTGGTACCTGTCCCGCGCTGGTGAGAACCCCCCCCCCCACCCACACACACACACACACACACACACACACACACACACACACGCGCGCACACACCCTCTTGGTATTGCTGTTCACATAATACATTGTGTTGGGTGATAAACTCATCTAACCTCTTATAAAACACTTTCTCCAATATTTTAGAAGACTGTGGAAAGACGGAAACAGGTCTGTAGTTTGTGAGTTTGTGTTTGTCTACAGTCATATATTGGTATGACCTTTGCTATTTTCATCTTGTTAGGAAATATTCCTGTTTTTAACGATTGGTTACAGATATACTGGTGGGTCAAAGTTAGACACATATTCTATGATACTTTTAACTAATGCCATGTCAATTCCATTATTGTCTATAGATGTCTTAGCCTTACATATATTGACAATGTCAATTATTTATATTTCATCTGTTCCCTTTAAAATCATCACATTATTCCACATTATTTTTATTAACAGTCTTTGGAATCTCCTTAGCCAAATCAGGACCAACATTAACGGGAAAAAAATCTTTGAATTCATCAGACACTAAATTAATTTGATTAATAGTTGTATTGTCCGAAAATAATTTGGATATCCTATTTTTCCAGCCCCCTTTTTTATAATTCCATTCTGTATGTATTTTTAATATATATACAGATATACAAGATATATTTAATATCTTGTTTTCCTCCAGTACTTTATGTACCGGTAATCCCTTTTACTGCTTCTCATTATTTGTGTGAGTTTATTTTGTCATTTTTTGTGTGTTCTGCCCTGTTTATTGTTTTTTAAGAATTATATAGTGCGTTTTTCTTCTTGCATGCTTTTTGTATTCCCTTAGTTATCCATGGTTTTCCAGCACATTTCTGTTTGACAGTTTTCTTCACTAGAGGATAGTTCTTAACCTAGAGAGCAGTTAATGTAGATTTGTTTTATATATTATTCATTCACATCCTCTTTTGCATCCTTGTTGGTCCTGATACCGCCCTTAATGACCGCAAAGACTGGCAAGTGGTCAATTGCATCATTTATAATTATTCCACTTACTATTTTTCTATCAATAACATTGCTAAATATATTATCAACTAGAACTGCACTCTGTCGAGTGCATACTTGCTTGTTGCACACTAGTAGGCCATAAATGGCCAACTAGTGCGCAAGCAGAGCGCGCAAGTACTTTCGACCGCTACAAACTGTCAACCAATTACATATACATATACTATGTATATGTATATGTAATTTGTCCGTCCCAGCCAACCCGCCACTTTTTATGCGTATGCACCGTCCCAGCAAATTGTGCCTGATACGGCAGTGGTGCCAGATTACATACATGTATACACAGGAGCATTACCTTTAATCCTCCCAACACTAAAACATATCACATAAAACATATCATTACGTCACCATCGAAAACCAATTACACTCTGGCATTGGGTCCTTTAATCCACATATTTCTTACGTCATCATTGAGAGCTAGTTATACATATACTATATATATATGTAATTTGTAAGTTGATTAGCGGTATACTGTGGTTACTTTGCGCCAAAAACCGTCCCAGCCAACCCGCCACTTTTGATGCGTATGCAAATAAAACAGCAAATTGTGCCTGATTTGCTGGGACCAGATTACATACATGACCATATTTCTTACGTCATCATTGAGAGCTAGTCATACATATACTATATATAGTTATTTGTAAGTTCATTAGCGGTATACTGTGGTTAATTTGCGCCAAAAAACGTCCCAGCCAACCCGCCACTTTTGATGCATATGCAAATAAAACAGCAAACTGCCTGATTTGCTGGGACCAGATTACATACATGACAATATTTCTTATGTCATCATTGAGAGCTAGTCATACATATACTATATATTTGTAATTTGTAAGTTGATTAGTGGTATACTGTGGTTACCGCCAAAAACCGCCAAAAACCGCCCCAGCAAACCCGCCACTTTTGATGCGTATGCAAATAAAACAGCAAATTGTGCCTGATTTGCTGGGACCAGGTTACATACATGTATACACAGGAACATTACCTTTAATCCTCCCAACACTAAAACATATCGTCATTACGTCACAATCGAAGACCAATTACACTCTGGCATTGGGTCCTTTAATCCACATATTTCTTACGTCATCATTGAGAGCTAGTTATACATATACACACCATGTACTCTGGTCTCAGCAAATCAGGCACAATTTGCTATTTTATTTTACAAATTACATATATATAGTATATGTATGACTAGCTCTCAATGATGACGTAAGAAATATGGTCATGTATGTAATCTGGTCCCAGCAAATCAGGCACAATTTGCTGTTTTATTTGCATACGCATCAAAAGTGGTGGGTTGGCTGGGACTGTGCATACGGAGTACGGACCGGGCGAAACTATTACTTGCGTGCTCTGCTTGCGCAAGTAATGAGTGTAACACTATGTGTTGTTGTTGTAGTTGTGATGCTGGGATATAAACTATACTGTACGTACCTGGTGTTCTATAAACACATTAACACAACCTATCAGTGCTTTTATTTTTATCTCACTTTCTACGGTAATACATCCCATGATATTAACTATTACCATTGACATTTTACTCCTATTGTATAATCTTTGTTTACTATTGCCGTAATTACTGTCTCAACAAATTCCTATTCCCTTGTTGTCCTATTAGCTCTATAAAACCATATTGCTGTTCACAAAAAAGCGGATTATTATCTCTGGTGAAGCACTCTTAATCTTAATCTTACTGAGCCATTGGTTTCCAGGAATTCAACAATGTGTTGCTCCAGTGTTTCTTTCTTATTTTTTACAATATTGTTTGGGCTTTTTGCCTTCATTGATAGATATAGTAGTAGATATAATAGTAGGTTGACAGGAAACGGGGGAGAGAGATGGAGGGGGGGGAGACACACACACAAATATCCTCGGGATCGCGGTTCTAACCCACAACATGCTGTCAGGCTGGATTACCAGCATAGGTGGACCGCTAGGCTGGCCCGGGCCCCAGTGTTTCTAATTCAGCTGCGGAAGGCTCCTCACTCCCGAGTCCCGGTAGCCTCCTTTGTGGCTGCCCTGGTATTGGAGACTGGTGTCTTGTCTTCAATCCATTATGATCATTCGTCCTTGAGTATTGTTCAAGATCTGCCACTTGATTTTCCAGAATTGCGATCTTTTTTTCCTCCATATTTTGTTGTTTAAGTAATTGAACAGCGATGAACCGCGATCAATCCCATTATTTTGTGGAAACTGTTGAAAGGTCCTCTGTCACTGCCTTTTTTGGAGACATTTTTATTACACCCTAAGCTCGAGTGTTGAGTTATTAAAAAAAAAGAAAAAAGGACACGAGCTCAGCACACCAAACACTTGCTGCGTGCGTCTCTGCATGCACCTGTGTGATTGTGATTCCACACTTTTGATGTATTCATAGTTATGACTTGGAAGCTATCAGAATGTGTAAGTAACTGTGTGTGTGTGTGTGTGTGTGTGTGTGTGTGTGTGTGTGTGTGTGTGTGTGCGTGCAGGTGACATCTCGGTAAACTTTGCGTACAACCTGCTGACATTCATCATCCTGTACAACAACCTGATTCCCATCAGCCTGCTGGTGACTCTGGAGGTGGTCAAGTTCACACAGGCCCTCTTCATTAACTGGGTATGGTCAGCGTGTGTGTTCCGATTCATTGTCCCATAGCTTCGTTTTATTGGCTTGACAGTAGTTCTGAACCGGAAACGTACTGTAGGAGCCATTCAATCAAAGCTACGGGGAACTACATGTGCATGCTTTTGTGTTGGTTGTGTGTATGCACATATAAAATGTTGTCTTTGTGGTCTAATTTATCTTGTCTGGTGTTTTGTTGTTGTTCAGGATGTAGAGATGTATTATGCAGAGTCAGACACACCCGCCATGGCCCGGACGTCCAATCTCAACGAAGAACTGGGCCAGGTGAGGACAAGCCCCTCCCATTGACTTATACGCGTCTGACATGTCAGTGACTTCCTCAATTAGAATGTCAAACTTTATAACTTCCTACTAGGAACATTTCAATAAAACTGCCCTTTTTAGATCGGAGTTCCTAGTCAGGAGCTCGGGGCAGGTTTTCTCAAACCCGTTGGTCAGATCCACATGGACCACATCATCAACAGTAAAGATGACAAGATGTTATGCTTCATACACAGATTAATTATCTTGTAAGGCCACTTGACTGCAGGTGTCCGTGTTTTTCTCAGCTTGGTAGCTTGAGCAAACGGTCGGTTATCTGTAATCACATGTTCCCCACATCCAGCCATAAACGAACACAGCATGAAATAGGGACAGCGTGTCGAAATAGGGATTTCAGGTTTCTAGCAACAGAACGCAAGTGCAGACGCTGGAAGCGAGACTTGGTTGTAAAAAGATGGAAGGCTAGACTGATCCGACAGGTGGATAGTTAAGTAGAACTACTCCACACAGTAACAGGCGGAACGTCTAGACCACTAGCAGCTTAGAACACAATCGGTCAACTGGGACCGAAGGGCACAGATTAAATACACAAGAGGTAATGAGGGACAGCTGGCAGAGGAAGGATTCAGGAATACACGTGTGAGAATCACCAGAGACTTCTGTTGGGCCTGAAGAGAAAAACACAGGGGGAGACAGGTGACGACTAGTCAAGTAAACAGACTCAGAAAATGTTAGCTTAGCTTAACCCGTCTGTGCTGGGGGAACTACCCATAGATCCGAAGTCCCGTTAGTCCGAACATGCACTGCTCCCGTGCTTGCGGTTAGGTTTAGGTTTGCTCCCGTGCTTGCGGTTAGGTTTAGGTTAGGGTTAGAGATAGGGATAGTAATTTCGGAACAATGAACCTTCTGACTAATGAAATGGGAGTTAAATGCTGCAATTTGTAAAAATGGCAAAATATGACATCGTTGAAGTGGGACTCATAAAATGTCCCTGGGACTCATTTCTAAAAGACCATCCTTGCATCCCGGGACTCATTACATTGAAAACCTATTTACATCACTGGAGCGAGTGTCGACTGTCGACTGTCTCTCATTTCCTCTTCTGCTTCTTTATCTCGCCCAGGTGAAGTATCTCTTTTCCGACAAGACAGGAACTCTAACTTGTAATGTCATGCACTTCAAGAAGTGTACCATTGCTGGGATAACCTATGGGTGAGTCACCTCTCTCACGCTACCATGGTGTTCCTTGCAGAGTGACAGTAGATACTACACGCATAAATCTTCTAACACGATGTTCTAGCTACATGCTGCTAACAGTCTTTGCACGTGCTGTATGTTTCACTTGATCGCTAACAATTTATAGTATTAATTTATAGTATTAATTTATAGTATTAATTTATAGAATTAATTTAACTGATCAACTAATACATGACTCATACTAACTTGACCCTGATGATGATCAATTTTATTGATGGACCTATGAATTAATCTCTTTCCCTCGCCTGCTTGTTTGATTGAACTAATCTACCCATCAACTGATCGATTCCTCTACGACACTACTTGATTTATCAATGCAGCCATTTCCCTGACCTTGACTGCGATCGTTCCATGGAGGACTTCAGGTCAGTAGTTGTACTGACATTGGTGATTTTACACTGTCTTTGTGCCATGATGACACATTGTTGAAATGTGATTGTATGTCTACTACTATAATTATCGATTTACACCAAGATAACTCAAAACACTCAGTCCCGTCTATCTAGCCACATGTTATGGCTTTCAGTGGCTGATAGAAGAACAATTTTTGCACACAAGAATAATCCCCTCTTCCCTCTTGTGCTTCCCTTTTTAGCCACCTTCCGTCCAACAGCAATAACTCCACAGAGTTCGACGACCCCGCTCTCATCGAGAACATCGAGAAGGACCATGTAGGTGTCCGACAATGTTCTTCTCAGAGATTTCTCTATTTGAAGACAATGCCATGGCAGCCAGAGAGCATAATGTGAAAATATAATGGCTACAGCCTACCATGTGAAATTGTGAATATGATTAATCAGTTCCATTAGAAACAACTTGTGGAAGTCCTACTGTTGGGCATAATGTAAATTGTGGTTCCCATACTCTCTTACTAGTGTATGCCCACTACAGTTTGTTTCCAGTACCCCTTGAACAGCACAAAATATTTTCCTGATAAATTTAGCTTTTCTTTTGCCCACTTATTTTCTTGTGTTTGGATTTAACATTCAAAACTCCCTCAGGCAAGAGGGAGTTTTTTTTTATTGACGGGTGGCTAACGTGTATTGCCATTTGGTTATGTTGAATATATGGCATATACAAGCTGTTTCAGATGTCTATGATAGTTTCCAGATGTAACTGGTTTAATGAATGTGGATAAATTGTTCATAACTAATATCAGACAAAAAAAAGTCTCCTTCCTTGCGTACTGCAAAACATGTAAATAACCTCTCTCTCTCTGTGTCTCTCTGTCTCTCTCTCTATGTCCAGCCTACGTCTCCTCAGATCTGTGAGTTCCTCACCATGATGGCAGTGTGCCACACAGTGGTCCCAGAGAGGCCAGAGAGAGAAGAGGACGGGATCATCTACCAGGCCTCCTCACCTGACGAAGGAGCACTCGTGAAAGGAGCCAAAGGACTGGGCTTTGTCTTCACCGCTAGGACCCCAGATTCTGTCATCATCGATGCTGTACGTGTGTGTGTGTGGGGATGGGGGGTAGTGTGCATGAGATAAGCAAATAGTCTCACGTAACCAGATATCCACAAGCTCCGTGAAAGGAAAAATATATTTTAAAATGTTTAAAACATATTTTTGAATTCCCATTTCTGATGAGCAGCGAGCAAAATATCCTTATTTGACTAAATTTACAGTAGGACAAATGTATGCGACTGCAAAGACCAAGTTGGGGAAGTGGGGAGGGGGCGGGACGTCTGCTTTACTCCCAGATTCCTTTACACAGACTGTATGATGGAATCATTTGAAAATTGTGCGAGTCAATAGTCTGGCTCGAGAGACTAGGCAAACGCTTACGTTTGTTTTAACTGCATGCTCAGAGAGAGTGTTTGTGCAAGTGTCTGTGTATGTGTTTACTTATATAATACTAGACATATCATTGTGTTTCAGAGAGGAAAAGAGAATACCTATGAGCTACTGAACGTGCTGGAGTTTTCCAGGTAACATTGAACGCGTGTGCAATGTGTGCATAACCATTATCCAGACTTGGGCAAGAATACTGTGACGTCTGATGACTCTTGTTTCATGCTGTTACTTGATTTCTTCCAAAGCAATCGCAAGCGCATGTCCGTTGTGGTCAGGACTCCCGATGGGAAGCTTCGTCTGTACTGTAAAGGAGCTGTAAGTTTGTCCCATAATGTTTTTTTTTTTTTTTTTAATAAATCTTTATCCCACGATTTTGTAACCCAGTTTTTCTTTTCACCCAGTGCCAATTATCTAATGTAATCCTGGGCGCTACACTCCCATAATGTTTTAAAGTCACCCATAAGCTATATTGTATTAAAATACTCTACCATACAGATTTGACAAAATAACTTTGGGATCGCTAAATGAAAAAGCTACATTGTACAGCTTTAATGCAAAATGGCTTCTACTCACATTTGAAGAGTGATATGTTAATTTGTTTATTTCTTCTAGGATAATGTGATTTTTGAGCGCCTGACTGAGGAATCCCAATACAAAGATCTAACTATTGCTCATCTAGAGCAGTTTGCTACTGAAGGTAGGAAGCAAAGGAGGAACTGAAGCCATTATATAATGTTTTGCATAAAACTGAGCAGTCTTTTGTTTTGCCTGTATTCTTGTCGTCCATATCATCATGCAGACGACCAATAAACTGAAATATGCACATCAAAGGCATCATAGTGTCCCTTTAACCCATTCTGAACGGGAACCCATTTTGGTGTTAGCATCATGTCGTGCTTTAGCTATTGAAAAAATAGCAGATCTACAAGCTCATAGCACGCCACCGAGTGGCGCGCTACGAGCTTGTGGGTCTGCTATTTTTTGAAAAATCGAAGAACGACTGACATTTTTAGAATCTGATCTCAGGTCAGAATAGGTTAACAATTTTAAATTGCTCTCCATCCACCCAGGACTGAGGACCCTGTGTTTTGCCTACGTGGACCTGGAGGAGGCAGCCTATCAGGAGTGGCTGAAGGAATACACACGAATCAGCACTGTGCTCAAAGACCGTGCCCAGAAACTAGAGGAGTGCTACGAGCTGATAGAAAAGGTACGTACGTACGTACGTCCTCTCTTCATGTGTCCTCTCTCTCCTCCTCTCTCCTTTACTCTCTCTTTCTCTCAATTCTATTCAAAAAGGCTTCGTTGGCATGAGAAAACATACGTTTACATTGCCAAAGCAACAAGTGGAATCCAAAATGCACTCGATGCAGGCATAAACACAATGATTAGTAGTCTTTAAGGTAGTCTCTCTCTCTCTCCTTTGCTTTCAGTCTCTCTTCCTTTGTTCATTTGTCTGTGCCTATATCTCACTTTTCTTTCTGTCCCTCAGTCTCTCACTACACATGTTTACCAGCAGGTGGCACAGTGGCTCCACAGATGTCTTCATCTCAGTAATCCCAACTGTTGTTCATCAACTATCCATCAAGTCCTTCTATGACAACCCATTGCCAGAAGCCATGTCACCTTCAGGGTGTGTGTGTGTGTGTGTGTGTGTGTGTGTGTGTTTTGCCTTTAGGTGAGACCAGAGTGAGACCACACAGAGAGACGGTGCAGCTCCATGGCACATGACTGATTGGTTTGGAATTCTTCTGTTGTTTGGTCAGGCAGGTTGCAACAGTGAGGGGGGAAAGAAATGAATGGATGAGTAGAGCAGAGCAGAGAGAGAATTAAGATGAGAGCTAGCTTTGAACCCCTAAACTCTGTAACTTCACAGAAAACTCATCACATGTAAGGATTGTTGAGGCGTGGGAGAATGAAGTCACGCGTGTGCGCGCCGCACGCACACATTCGCTCACAAATCAAAATGTCCTTCAGAGATGAACAGTTGAATGTGTTCTGAGGAAAATATGTGATAGGATTGATTTGTGGTGCTATGTGGGATTTGCACTATTAACATTTTTAGCAGTTCAGGAATGGGGGATTAAGTGTTGATGTTGTCTTCTATTGACAAATGGAATAAAAGACTGTAGCACTCTCAGAGGACAGAGGCAAGCTGCTTGCTAGGAGAGAACAAGGAATTCAAAGTCAAACCGAGGGGTTTAAGGAGAGAGTATAGGTGAGAAAATTGGGAGAAGAGAAAAAAGAGAGAAGTAGGGGTGGGTGGGTGGGGGGTGCTTAGACTGGAAGACCACAAGGCTAATTACCTGCACCCGCCTGCCAAGAGCCCTATAAAACCGGAGTCAACAACACAGCAGTGTTATGTCTCTGTGTGAGTTTGCCCCGGTGTGTATCTGTGTGTGTATCTGTGCGTCTAATGAGGGTACATGTGTGTTTTAAATGCTGAACAAATTAAAGCCCGGGGAGAAATGTAAACCGTGCTGCTTTCTTGGCGTGCAGACAAAGCGGCACAGAGTGGTATATACTGTACAGTACGTACTAGTGAGCTGGACTCCACATCGCTGCCGGCAACCATCTTCTCCCCCACATGAGCAGCCCTGCGTTGCATAAACGCTGCTGTCACGCTGGTGGAGTTTGCAGCCGTCAATATGCAGTCACATGACCTGCAGGTCACATGACCTGCACTGCTAACTCTTTTTCTTTCTTATTTTTTTGCTATCGCTCATTATGTGCTCCCCCCCCCCCCCCTCTCTCTCCCTCCCCCCTCCCGACAGAACTTAATGCTGCTAGGGGCCACAGCCATAGAAGACCAACTCCAGGCAGGGGTCCCGGAGACCATCGCCACTCTATTGAGGGCGGGAATCAAGATCTGGGTCCTCACTGGAGACAAGCAGGAGACTGCCATCAACATAGGTTAGAGAAAGAGAGGGGGCGAGAACATTTATGGGCTTTTGTTCAACTTTTGGGGTTTCTGTTTAAAAGTGCAGTTGTATATTTTGATTCACTGATCACTGCAAAACAACATTTATATTCCAATAACGGGCAGCATGGCTGGTTCACGCTTTCGCTATCGATATTTATTATATTTAATGCAGTTTGTTAGAAAAGTTGCTCAAATCACAAAGTGATGTTCAGTGGCAAAGCTGCACTATACAGGCTGACTGCTTGAGTGCATGTCCTAATGTGGTGAAGGTCTAGTATACAGTATGTCCCATTTGACCAAATGGAAATGGCAACCTTTATGCTTCCCCCATAACGACAAAGTTGCTTTAGGAGAACACTGCTGGTGTAACTATGAGCGCCACTGAAATATAAAATGCTGACACAACTTTCACGCTCCTCATGAGTTTCACTTTCGGATGACCTAATCTGACATTTCATGTTCTATGCATGGAGGTGCTTCTGTGTCATGGGTTGTGTGATTAGTCTACTTCTGTACGTACAGACAGACAAAACACTGTTCTACACCAGGGGTTCTACACCAGGGGGTCGCGGGGGTCGCGAGACATGCCAAAGCATTCCTGGGGGTCCCCAGCCAAAAACATTGAGAATCCCTGTTCTAGACAGCTTGGCCGAGTGTGCAGCTGCAGACCATGCAGCTTCAGTCAGACTTTCTTTCTCTTTTCTGATCAATTTGTTATTTCGATAGTATGTTGTTTAAACTTGGACTACTTTCTTTTTTTTACCTAGGATCCTAGTTTCTTAAGGCATACGCTGTTTCTCTGCATGCACCTGTATATGATTATCTTGCTTTATTGAAAGTCGCTCTGGATAAGAGCGTCTGCTACTGTAAATGCTTAAATTGTAATGTGATTTGTTTTTAGTTAGTTAACCATTAAACGCTTGAGGCTTAGAAAACTGCCTGTGTACTTGGACAGATTATTTTCCCCTTTCTACACCTTCGCCAAAAGTATCCGATCCATAAGCTCAAAACTATTTTTTAGCTATACTGAAGTGAAGATGATCAAAAGGTGTTGTGTACTGGTGTGAGAAGTGTTTTCTAACTCTGTTATGAGCCGTTTGAGAGACACGGCCCTGGCTAAATCTAATCTCCCTTTTCATTTTTCCATTTCTCAGGTTACTCCTGTCGTCTGATAACGCACGGCATGTCCCTCATCATCGTCAACGAGGACTCACTGGATGTGAGTAGCACCCCCCCCCCCCTCCCTCTGCCCCCCCCCCCCCCACCTGTTTTCTATGTGCTGTATGTAGTGTTGGACATTCATTCACTCACTGGTCATTTTGTTCTTACTCCACTTACTACAACCCCTAGTATGAAGTAAGAAAATGGCTTGTATAAATTGGGCTTAACAGATTGCAGGTGTGTTTGACAAAAGGTCAGACGTCATGTGCAGGAAACAATGCTTTCTGCATTCTTGAAGGTCCTTAAACCATGCTGAACCTCTGCAACAATTTAATTTAGGAGACTAAATGTTGCTGCGTGTGTGTGTGTGTGTGTGTGTGTGTATATATATATATATATATATATATATATATATAGAGAGAGAGAGAGTTGGACGTCTTACTGCATCATCAACTTATTTATTAGCACGACTTCGTCGTGGCTTCGTCAGGTGCTATATATGCATTGACTATTCAAAAATAGCAGATATACTGTACAAGCCCATATTGTGAGAAGTGAGAGAACTACTGATGTAGAAGGAATTTGTAGAATCGTCCGCAAGACTGTGTGTGTGTGTGTGTGTGTGTGTGTGTGTGTGTGTGTGTGTGTGTGTGTGTGTGTGTGTGTATTATATATTACACACAGACACATATAATTGTTTTCTCATTATACTGTGGGAACAGGGGGTGCATGGTGGGGAAGGGCATATGATGGTGGTGGGGTCTTAACAAGGTTACCGTGGGAACCAGGGTGCGGTACACACCCTGGTTGGTGGGTGTGACCCTTTTTGTCTGCGTACAGGTGGAGGTAATTAAAGTGTCTGGTGTCCATTTGGAGAATGGGATGAAAGACAACAGATACCGCCTCTATTAGTTCTCTCTCTCTCCCTCTGTCATTCAGTCTACCTTTCTCTTTCTACATCTCTTACTACCAGTCTCCTCTCTTTGTCAAAACACGACTGCACACACACACACACACACACACACACACACACACACACACACACACACACACACACACACACACACACACACACACAGGGGTCAGCGACGTCGTTAACCCATTTATATATACTACATATATACTACAAGCTCAACAACAAGGTACTAAGATGAGCAAGCGCTACGAGCTTGTAGGTCTGCTATTTTTGAAAAATCGAAGAACGACTGACATAGAAACATATCTTTTTCAGAAAACTTTCAAACAGGCATTTTTAGAATCTGGTCAGGTCAAAATGGGTTAATTGACGTGTGGTTGCTTTGCATGCCATGTTGATGTGTGACCACTGCATCTAATTGGCTGGATTGCTCTCATGTGAGAATAGAATACTGTAACACACAGCCACACAACATACATCTCTCTGTGTCTCTCTCTCTCTCCCCCTCTCAATCCGTCTCAGTGTTTTCACCTTTTACTGTTTGTTTATCTGTGAGGCCGGCTAGATCATGGGTCATAAACTCTAAGTATACACACTGTGTTTGTGTGCATAAGCTCTCACATGTGTTTGTATGGATGCGTGTCAGAGTCTTTTTGTTTTCAGTGCAGTGTTGTTGAGCCTAAACTGTGTTGACATGTCGGTGTTCATGATCAACGATGTTCCAGTTAATGTGCCAAAACGTGAATGTTATACTGTAGCACTGCATTAGAGAACACTGTGTGTCTAACATTAATCCCCCATCATGTAGTAGTCTCTATTCTATATGCCCTCTATAGAGCGTCGCAGTTCCTCCCCCTTTCAGAAAAACGAGTGGCCCAGGAAATGAAAACCCAATGCATTCTCCCATAGGCATTTCTTATTTAATTTATTTAAAGACCTTTTAAGCGCCGTACGAAGCCAACTCTTGTCGTGACAAATCATGACAACACACAAAATTTTTCGGGCCAAACTAATAATTACAAAGAAGAAAAACAACAAAAGAAGTGTTGTAACCTGCCGTTTTTTTCTACTTTCTAATTCTTTGTTTGTCCCGAAAAATTGTGTGTGTTGTCATGATTTGTCATGACAAGAGTTGGCTTCGTACAGCGCTTAAAAGGTCTTTAAATAAATTAAATAATAAATGCCTATGGGAGAATGCATTGGGTTTTCATTTCCTGGGCCACTCGTTTTTCTGAAAGGGGGAGGGACTGCGACGCTCTATAGGATGACCGGGAAGGCAGGCGCTCTCAGACGACAAATTGAGTTGGGCAGGAGGAACATGGAACATCACCTTAATTAACTTGCTGTAGGCTCAGAGACTGGCCTATTCAATTAGTAATTACAAGAGGGTGGAAATTAACGGTGACTGGATCACTCTTAACCCATTTTGACCTGAGATCAGATTCTAAAAATGTCTTCTACATCCTGGCAGTTTTCTGAAAAAGCTATGTTTCTATGTCAGTGGTTCTTCGATTTTTCAAAAAATCGCTATGAGCTTGTAGATCTGCTATTTTTCAATATAATTTCAACATAATGCTAACACCAAAAGGGATTCCCGCCCAAAATGGGTTAACATGGTTGGGATGACTTCATTATAGCATCAGTGGCGTGTCCAGTGTGTTCGATCGTTAAGAATCCCCCAGATAAACATTGTGAAGGCTAAACATCTGTCTGGGCTGTCAAAATGCTGGCCACAACAACAAGGTACTAAGATGAGCGTTTATGTTTTTCAGCCATTTGGTAGCCTGCCCACCCCCCTGCGCTCTTTTTTTTTATTTTATTACGTCATGGCGTTCAAGGCTATATGGACGTTTAATTTTTGTTTAGAGCACTTTGGACAAAAATGTAATACAATCCAATCTGTCTAGTATAAAGAGGTGTGTGAAGACTGAAGACATGAACAGCCAGTTGTGTTGCAGTGCCATCGTAGCGGGCGTTGAATTATTATTAAGCAAATTTGGGCTTCTTTATCAGTTAAATCATGTCATGGACCCCCAAAAAGAATCTGTATGAGTCCTTAACCCCCATGTGAAAATGTTTTGTGTCAAGGAGGCCGGTACCAGATTTGTGTTGTTGGAATGTTTAAAAAAATCTTCCAAATTCCAGATTGGCTATTTTCAAATAGCCGATATATATACTTTAGACGTATATAGGTCTAAAGTGCTCATGTGGCCTAGTCTTTTGGTTCTTATGTCTTCATAGACCTGGCTGCTTATTTCTCTTGCAAAATCTGGCAACACTGGCGTGCGCACGTGGTGAGGGGTGTTAATGAGGGCAGCTTCAGTGAGTCCCGGGCAGAGTAGATGAAAGCAGTGCCGTCTTCAGCACCACACTTATCTCACTCCCCCACACTTAAAATAACTTCACGTTAGGTCAGCTCTGTATGTGTGTGTGTGTGGATTCTGTGCATGTGTGTGTTTTAAAAGTGTCTCAAAGTGAGCAAACACTCATCCAAGCCATTTTCTGCTTACTTATCAAAAACTCACCTCAGGATTGACCCTTTGCCCTCATTTAAATTTATCTCCATTCCTCTGTCCCTCCGTATCTCTCCCCACCTCCCCTCTCCGTGCCCTTTCACCCTTCCTCCTAACATTGTTAGTGCAACGGCTGATCCATGTGGATCTTGTGGTTGGCAGTTTGGCAGATGCCCTCTCCCCTCCTCCTCCTCCTGTTCCTCTCCCCTCCATACCTCCTTAACGCCACTACCTCCACTCCTGTCAGCACCCTCTCTGCACACAGGAAGAGACTACACAGCCTCTGTGTGTGAGAGAGAGAAAAAGTATGTGTGTATGTGTAGTGTCTGTCTTTGTGTTGGAGAGCGGCCGAGAGAGCGATTGTTTATCTTTGTGAAAGTGTGTTTATGAATAAGGCAGGAGATGTAGTTGTTGTCTTTCATGTAGAGATAGACAATCTGGAGAGAGAGAGAGAAAGCAGATTAGACGAATAAGACAACGGGAAAGGGGGGGGAAATTGACAAAAAGACAGAAGGCAGGAAAAAGCTAGAAGTCCTTGTGATGAGTGAGCACTAATGACATGTGTCCTTTTGGTGTGTGTCCTCCTCGTCAAAACAAACCCCGCCAGCAATGCCTCCTGGGTAAACACGTAGGCTTGTGAAAGCGATTCTGCGGCTGTGACAAACTCCATCTGCCACCTTCAGATGCCACACACACACACACACACACACACACACACACACACACACACACACACACACACACACACACACACACACACACACACACACACACACACACACGTCTCTGTCTTGCTGCTGCCTTCCCTTCATAGCTTCATGTCTATCTGTAGTGCACACACACACACACACACACACACTATTTACAGTAGATGCGGTGGTACATGATCACACTGATCAACTTGATAGTGTTGGATATACATTTCATCTATCTTTCCCACAATCCCACACTCCCCTGTCACCATGCCCGCATTACAAGTCTAACACAAACATCCTCACTCTTCTGCTCATTAATCACACAAACAAACACACACACACACACACACACACGCACACACACGCACAGACACACTTGCATGCAAAGAGACCCTTAACTCGCATGCACTCCTGCCGTGGCATTTAGAATTTACTGATGTTTTTTAAATTATTATGAGACTTCCTGCGAAGGTCTGTTGTTGTCTGATTCTGCGCTCAGCGGGACTCTGCTGTGTGTTTGTGCCTGCCTTTATGTGTGCGTGTGTGTGTGTGTGTGCGTGCGTGTGCGTCTGACCGGCCCAGGCAACGGAGGATGTGGGTGTTTGTTTGCACAGATGCTCGGGGTGATAATTAAACGGTGTATTAAATCTGTCTGGTGACAGAATCTGCACTTCAGATATGAGCATGTCTTTCACCACCCTTCTTTTCACTCAACAGCCCTGTTCTCTTCCCCGTCATCCCCCCCACCCCCCCAGAATCTCACGTCTGCCGCCAACCAGAACCCCCCCCCCCCTCCTCCAGTGAGTGTGTCTGTGTATTATATGTTCTGTCTCTGCACATTCTTTTCCACTTTAGCTTTTAATGTTGCGGGTGAGCTGGAATAAATCACCATTTTTCTTCGGCCCCTTTCAAGTGTGTGTGCATGTCTGTGTGTGTGTGAGAGAGAGTGTGTGTTTTTGTGTGTATGTTATATTATAGTGTGTGATGATGATAGAAGGTGACCTGTGATATGTCACACCAACTGCCTCAGATCCCTGCACCACCTCACCCCCATTTTCAGATCCAAATATAAACCTGATAAAATTCCACACACAAGAGCCTGACCGCAGGGTTTATAAGGTGATGCGTGCGTGCGTGCGTCCGTGCGTGCGTGCGTGTATGTGTGCGTGCACACGCGCACACACACACACAAACACACACACACATTCTGTGTGAATTAGGGCTTCAGTATTTTCCCAGCACAGATGCATATGAAACATAACATTTAGTTTGGAACATAAAAATGCTTTGCTAATGAGGGCTGTCATATCATGACGTAGAAAAATGTTCAGTCCTTTGATTGCTCCAATCTTCTCCAAAAATAGGGAATTTCAGTGTGAGAAAGAAGGATGTCAGAGTAATGTGTACGTTTTATGAGGTGCCAACATTGCATTCTTTCTGACGGAGTTCATTCTTTTATGTTGGCATTTTGACCACAATAAGGTGTAATTACGTCTGATTAGCAGTTTGCAGCATCCTAGCATTTACCACTAACTAGTGTTTGTCTTAATCTGTTCCCTTTTCTTTTTTTAAGCTCTGTTCCGACTAAGCTAGGTTATTATCCCATTAGCCTATAGCTGCCACCATAGGCTAGCTTTGACTTAACCTGCTGTGACACGTAGCTTTGGCTTATTAGCACTTTGGTGCTAGGCTATCGTGTGTGCGTGTGTGCGTGTGCGTGCATGTGCGTATTACACAGATAATAAATATTTTAGTGTACTGTATGTGTAGTGTTGCTGTGAACTTTGGTAGTAAATCCATGACGTAGAAATTGGAAAGCATCTCTAACACCTCACTGTTATCACAGTGGCAGAGCACCTCAGTGCCAGTAGTAGTAGGAGAAGCATCCAGCACCTCCCCTCAGCCCCCCCTCCTCCAAATGTGTTGAGGGACAGTGTTTTTGTGCCATAATCTTTCACTCACTCACTCGCTGTTTACTCAGTACTATGCTGTTGAGAGAGAGAGAGAGAGAGTGTGTGTGTGTGTGTCTGTCCATGGCTCTTTGACAACAAGAGGACAGTGTAGAAAGTAGGATTTGGGGGTTGACCTATGCGTGCAAAGCCGTGCATCGTAGACTGCATACTTGAATGCAAACAGACAGAACATGCACACCCACGCATGCCTTATGTACATGCATGTTTCGGACTGTTTCCTGCCTGACACCCCCCCCCCCCCCCCCCCAACACAAAACACACATACGCAGTTACGTACAGTGTCTCACACACATGCATACGTATGCAGGCTTTGATTTTGCCGAACCCTGACAACCTGTAATCTCCCGTAATCCTTTCATTATGTTTTTGTTTTCCTTTCCTTCTGTTTTGGGAGAAGGTGAATGCAAACAGGAATTCCGGAATACAAAGAAAAACACACAGCTGAAGGCTGAGAAAACAAAGCACAGGGACATTTTGGACGGGGTGGGTGGTGGGGGGGACAGTTGTGCATGCAGGGGAGCCGGCGTGTTTGTGGGAACGTGCATGCACATGCACGTTGTATGCATGTAGCATGTCCTGGTCTCTCAGCAGAAGGGTCATCTCAGTGCGGGTCACGGGTTCCTCTAATGGCACCTTACTTACTAGTGGGCTTTAGTGCCTGTGTGGGGTTTGGTTCAGTGTTGTGACTAACGCCCTTACATCGCGTTACGTTACATAACGTAACTACTATTTGCAGTAACTTGTAACCTAACGCTTTACATTTCCCCATTCCATAACGGCCTTATAGTTATTGTGCGAGCGTTACCCGCGTTATGGCGTTATGTCAACTTATGTGATCAGTGAAAAGTCTCGCAGCTCCGTGAGTCTATCATACAGGCGTCTCTGTGCTGCTGACTGCAGTGCAGAGAGAGAGAGCGCTCTCTGTGTTGACAGTTTCGTTTGTGCAGTCATACTAGCCTCTGAGGCCACATGGCTTGATACACCCTAACGTGATAAAAGCACGTGGCAGAAGAGGTCATTGATTGGCTAACGTAGGGCCAGATTTCAGGGTAAGCCAATCAGAGACAGGGTGGGCGGGCTTACTGGCTGGCAACACATTTAGTCACAGACACACAAACCCTTGTAACGCATACATAGACACTACACAGACAGAAATCGCGGGTTGAACGAAAATCATAGTACAGTACCACACGCTAAAATGGCAAATGCGGATCATGACAGCGAGATCGGTTGCTTTGGGGGTTGGAAATATCGATTTCACTAAGAGTCAACTTGACAAAATGATTGCTATAGGTTGCTATTTAAGCTATTTAAGTGATCGGAAACAATTTGTGAAGTTGGATGAGGCTGTCTCTTCATGCTTGGGCATTGCTTGTGGAGTCCCCCAGGGGTCGGTATTGGGTCCTAAACTGTTTATTATGTATATAAATGATATGTGTGATGTATCGAATATATTGAAAATGGTAGTTTTTGCAGATGACACTAATATTTTTTGCTCCGGAAAAAACCTACACGAGCTATTGGACCTGGTCACTTCAGAATTATGCAAGTTAAAAAGGTGGTTTGATAAAAATAAATTGTCACTAAATCTGGCTAAAACTAAACTAATGATATTCAGTAATTACAAAATAGATAATAAAGTTAATATACAGGTAGATGGTGTTGAAATTGAGAGAGTTTCTGAAAACAAATTTCTTGGTGTAATAATTGATGATAGAATTAACTGGAAGTCTCATATTAAGTATATATATATAATAAATTATCTAGAAGTATTTCAGTTTTAAATAAAGCAAAACACCTTTTGAACTATAAATCACTACGTATGCTATACTGTTCCCTGGTTTTGCCATACCTAAACTACTGTACTGAGGTTTGGGGGAATACTTCACTTAATGCAATAGCTATACTTCAAAAACGAGCTATAAGAATTATACATAATGCTGGATATAGAGATCATACTAATATATTATTTTTAAACTCATATCTTTTAAAATTCATGGATATAATAGAAACTAAAACTGCCCTTATAATGTACAAAGTAAGGAATAATCAACTACCTGGAAATATTCAGGTGATGTTCTCTGATAGAGAGGGGGGGTATAATTTAAGGGGGGAACTAAATCTAAAAACCAGAGTGGCTCGGACAACACTTAAATAATTTTGTATTTTAATCTGTGGAGTAAAACTATGGAACAGTTTGCATGTGGAACTCAAGCAATGCCCAAGTGTGAACCAGTTTAAAAAAAGATATAAAGAATACATTATTAAGAGGTATAGAGAGGAAGAGTTACAAAACACTGACTTATCATTTAGATAATTGTACTTAATTGATTGTATGTATATATATATATATATATATATATATATATATATATATAATATACCATATGTATGTATTATATGAAATATATAAATTATTTTTTATTGATCATAATATGATACATAGAATAGAATATATTATAGCGCATATACAATGACTTACACTATTACACTATTTAATGTACTTGGTTTCTCTGTTGTGATTTTTTTAGTTTATACCATGTTGGTAGTTATGTGATGACGTCAAGCGATGACGCTAAAATTAAGCTATAAAGGGGTAGGGTTATATACGTTTTTTACTTCAACCTACTCCTTTCTGAACATACAAAAGTTAAAAAATAATAAAAAAATAAAATAAAAAAGAGAAAAAAAACCAATTATACTTACGCGGCCAGTGTGGCTTGTTTATTATTATTATTATTATTTTCTCTTGTTGTTTATACTTTGGGAATATTATTATATATTTTTTTTCTTCTATATTGTACTTCTGTTAATTCTTTGACTTGTTATGTTCAGAATAAAGTTTTTCATTAATTCATATGTTGTTGAGGAAATGCTTCGCCTCTCAACACCGGTAGAGTCTGTTCCTTGGTCAGCAAAATACCAGTGAAAGCAGGGCCAATTTGCAGAAATACATTTTCCAAATACCTGAACAGTGAATATTCTAAAATGGAAGATGAGCTCAAAAATACATTTGATGAAATATAATATCTCTATAAAGATGCCTGTCAAAATTCCTGAACATGTTTTATTGTTCCACTACATTTCATAATGTTAAGAGGGAGTTGTCTTTTCTCTTACTGTGCGACAGAACAAAAAACCTTCTTTTAAATCGTTTTTTATATTATTATTATTTAAAGTAAAGTAAAGTAAATTAAAGTAGTTACTTTCATAATTTAATGTAAAGTAAAGTAACAAATTACTTTTTTAGATTACTTAGTAACTATAACTATAATTCCTTCCCCAACTTCCCCAACACTGGGTTTTAACCATTTAAACCCTGTACTTGGCTGACGGGATTCCCATGGGCTTTTTAGGCCCCCACCCTGTTACAGTGTTACATATAGTATGTTAGGCCCGGCTATAAGCTGACACAGCAGTGCATTGTAGATCTGCTGTGTTGTGAGCTTGTTAGATGTGCTTGAAAATCTGAGCTTGTGAGCTTGTACACCCTCAGAATAGGGATGCTAGGCAATATATTCAGAGCACCGCAGCTGAATCTGTCGGCAACGTGTAGAGTTGGAGTATAATGCTTAGTGGGCCACAGTCTTGTGGGGCCATTTTTACACAGTAGAAAAAGTTGTGTTGCAAACCTACTTCAGAGGATAGGTGCGTAGGAGTACAACATACTGTATGAGAAGAGCAAAATAGGGAATCCCGTACACTCTTCACCTACAGCCAAAAACTTTAATGAAACAATATTTTGGTCGCTCTGACATTCATCAGGCATACCTTCTTTTCTTTTGCTATTTGTGAATACAGTGTGCGGGATTCTTTTTTGTTGCTACACTTAACACAATTTTGTTACTGTGCATGTTTATAAAAGCAAGCAGTTGAGCATACAGTAAGCTACCGATTCCTCTCTGAAAACAAATGTCTCTTCTCCAACTTTTCACAGGGTATAATTACTGGTGCCTCTTGCAGATGCTTGACAGTATTGAAGTTTACAAAATATAGTAGGACCACCTTCTGTTTATGGGGATTCACCGTCTTTATCTCCACTCTTGGCTCACTGGTCTCAATGCTAATGGCTCCCTCTCATTCATCTCATGCTCTTCACAAAATACAGGGAATTAATATGTGACATCTGTACACATAATTTATGCTGTATGATTGGTGTACCTTTTCTCAAAAGCAAGTGAAAGTAGTACTATTAAGTAGGTAGCACTTTTTGTGTCTTTGCTATAAAGCAATAGCCTATATCAATGTTATTACTATAGATTGGTTGTTTTTGGTCCTGGACGACCGTCGTACGACAAAGTATAAATTGGGCTTAACAGATTGCAGGTGTGTTTGACAAAAGGTCAGACGTCATGTGCAGGAAACAATGCTTTCTGCATTCTTGAAGGTCCTTAAACCTCTGCAACAATTACAATTTAATTTTGGAGACTAAATGTTGCTGCGCGTGTGTGTGTGTGTGTGTGTGTGTGTGTGTGTGTGTGTGTGTGTGTGTGTGTGTGTGTGTGTGTGTGTGTGTGTGTGTGTGTGTGTGTGTGTGTGTGTGTGTGTGTGCGTGTGTGTGGTAGCGTGCCTACTCCTCCACGTGGTTCTCATTACATCTCTCTGGGTTGTTTATTTTCTCTATTAGTTCCTTTTCCTCCATTATCAACATCTCCATCAAAATTGCCCCAAACGACTGCACCACCCCCCCCCCCCCCACACACACACACACACACACACAGTCACACACACACACACACACACACACACACACACACACACACACACACACACAGTGATGTGGGAGATGATTGATACATTGTGGATACCCTTTCACAACATTGTGATTTCTACTCCTTGGTCTGTATCCTTCATCCTCTCATTCTGTTTATGTGACTGTCTGTCTCCTTTCGACCTTCCTGCCTCATACTGTGTACAATTACTGTACATACAACTGAATTCAGGGACAAACACATTTTACATATCAAACCAGTTCATTGGAAATGTCATGTCTCAATTAGATTTTACCCTGATTTCAAGTACTCTGAGAATGAGATTATGGTCATTATGTTAGGATGAGGATATGTTTAGATATACGGTGAGAGTTAAGGTTAGGCAATAGGCATGTATTTGTTAGATTAAGGTTAGAATAAGTGATTAAATCCATCGCCAATAGGGGGCGCAAAAATGTACCTGAGCGCCAGTTTCTATACATTTTTTTATTTTATTTTTATTTTTGTATTATTATTATTTGCCCAATGTTATACACGTGTGAAAAAGACGTCGTTGGCGCTGTGGGAGTATCAAAAAAAGCAGTTAATTAAGTCCTTGGCAGACATTGAGTTAAGTTAGGCGTGTGCCTCTTAGGGTTGGATCAGTTAGGGTTAAGTTCAGAGTTAGGATATCTAAATTTGGTTTGAATTTATTGAGAGGATAGCTCCTTGAGAGCATCTCATTTTAGACACAAATAAAACATTACATTACAACAATACAATAATAAACATATAATAATAAACAATAATAAACATTACATTACAACAATACAATAGCTTGCTTAGAAGAAAGAAGTGTGTTAATAATATATATATATATTATATATTAATGCTGTCAAAGTTAACACGTTATTAATGCATTAACGCAACACCTTATTAACGGCACTAATTTTTTTATCGCATTAACGCAACAAAAAAAAGCACAGCGATTGGCAGGCGGGATGTTGAGGAATATTGGTTCCTGCAATGCAAATGTCTATTTGTATGTCTCTAAATGTCTGTATGTCTTTAAATGTTTTGATGAATTGAACAATGTGGACCCTGTTGTAAACAAGTGTAATGCTTAATTGGGTCGTCCACTCACAGTTGACAGTCTTTGTATTGAGTTTGTGCTTAAAATGTACTGTAAATTCTACAAACTGTTAATAAATATTTCAATCAATCAATCAAAAAAAACTCCCTTCCCAGACCCCTTGTTAGGATGTTTTAAGTGGAGTAACAGCCTTCCATTTACATTTCACAAAGGTTTTGCTCGTGTCGTGTCGTGTCTGTGCAATTCATCCATATAGAGCACCGAAGTCCTGACGTAACTCGCTCATCCCGACGATTCCCCTGGTTCACGGAAGTAGTTTCTCTATGGAGAATAACATGGGGTGATCTTAATATCGTCTACTATAAGCGTTGTGGTCCAAAAATAAACAAGCTGTCTCGGCGTTATTGTCAGGGAGGTGTCTCTGTATCGTTTGCAACAGTCAGTCACTCATATATGATACAGTCTGCTTCTAGCGAAAATCTAACTAATTCAGCAGCAGTAACATTAGCGTTTTCTCTCAGTCAGTTGATTCTTCATATCCATGTGAGTGAAGCGGCCGGGATGACATGTTTATTTTTCAAACACAGTTCTTATATGAATCAATCTAAAACTCCTCCTATGGTGATTTCAATGCAACTAAACAAATACATGAACCTGGGGACTGACGCCCTCTACTGAAAGTGACGTCAGACTTCGGTGCTCTATAGAGTCCAAAAGCAAAACCCCCGCTGTTAATTTTGCATCGCATTGTAAACAGCTGTGCCTCGTTATAGCCACACACGTTTCTAACTTGCGGTCACAGTCTCGATACTTTTCAGTTGTGTGGTACTTTTTTATGGTTTTAATTGTAACAGAAAGTTCTATTCCAGACTGTCCACAGTCCCATCTCCCAGTCACGGAGCTGGGACTGACAGTACACACAGAGAGACGAGTGGTGTTGCTACCGCACCAGCTAGCTAGAAGCCAGCCCAGAGGTGTTGCCAGTATAACTCTATGGCAGAAACAAGCCACCTAGGTCTATACAAAATAAGACAAAAATAAGCAACACTGGTCGTTTCTGGCCAGTGTTGCCAAATAAGCGATTAGTAAGTAATTTAATTTAATTTATAAGCGATTTTGGGATTATCTTTGTAGATTGAAAAAATATTGGGGGTCCTTTGCTCTTGGCATGAAAATGTTTGAGAACCACTGCTCTAAAACAATATTAGACAAAGTTTGAGCCACAAACACATTACTCTCTCTCTCTTCTCCTTTTGTATAAATTAAATAGGCCTATTCACATTGCACTTGTCTTTTCATACGTGGAAAAAAGGTAAATAAAAAAAGTAACATTCAATGTTGTCAAACCTGTTAGGAGCATCTCTACAATACAGCGTTTTCTTTCAGTTCATCATTGAATTTAGAGCAAAAAAGGTTTTGCGATTAATCGCGCGATTAACTACACAAATCATGCGATTAATCGCGATTAAAAAATGTAATCGCCTGACAGCACTATTATATATATAATAAGTTGACTTTCTTCTTACTCACTGCGTGTACACAGAAGCAAGCTCATTCCCATAGAGATGAAAGCACCACATGAAATAACCAGCAACCACCAACATATGCGTTTGATTTAACAGCAACATTTTTGACATTTCAACAAATTGTTGTGTTTGCTCGCGTGCTTGTGTGTGTGTGTGTGTGTGTGTGTGTGTGTGTGTGTGTGTGTGCGAACGTGAGATCTACCTTCTTGTTGTGTGGTTAAAATATTCCCACTATAACAGAAACAGCCAGACCTCATGTGGAAAATACTTTTTTTTAAGGTTAGTGTTGGGATCAGAGTGTGGATAAGGTTAGAGGTTATGGCAAAGGTTTGGCGGCAATGGAAATGATACGTTATATAAAGAATCAGAATCAATCTTTATTGTCAGATCGTATTACAAGTGTGGTCGGTGACATTCTTTATTGTGCAGGCCCATCATTGCTGTTAAACGATAGTCATATCATAAAATAAACAATTTACAATTTACAATTTAGGCATTTAGCAGACGCTCTTAATCCAGAGCGATTTACATTAAGCAAGAACAAAAAGCATGGCAATACATCACATACATAAAAACAGGACTGCAGCTGGTAATGAATAGATTTTTATAAATTTGGGCTAGTTTCTCCTATTAAGTACCAGGAGTTGATGGTGGATGTTGCACTCTACTTTTACAGTACGTAAGCAGGTCAGATTTCAAGTAGTATTTCCTCCTTAGTTAAAGTTGTACTTACTTTGTAAATGTGTATCTAACTCTCCCTCGCTTTGCCTCTCTCTCTCTCTCTCAGGCCACACGTGACTCCCTCACGGCTCACTGTGCGTCCCTGGGCGACTCTCTGAGGAAGGAGAACGAGCTGGCATTGATCATGGATGGTCAGACGCTCAAGTACGCCCTGTCCTTCGAGCTGCGCCAGGCCTTCCTAGACCTGGCCCTGTCCTGCAAAGCTGTCATCTGCTGCAGGTACAGTTGAATGCATGGCACGCACGCACACACAGTGCACACACACACACACAGTCACACACAGTGCACACACCTTGTACTCACATGCCAGAGCCAGGAGCAGGCAGCTATAAAAGAGGATAAGTGGGAGGAGGAGGATGTCCTTTTGTTAACAGAATTTCTGAAATGATCTGCTGTTTGATTTGCTTCCTTTTGAGTCTGAGGAAATCAAAACGCACACACTCACCCGAGTCACTCAGAAAGGCTCAATGGACTCATGAGCCACACACTTTGAACCTCACCTTGGCATATGCAGGATTAAGTGTGTGTGTGTGTGTGTGTGTGTGTGTTTTTTAGGACTCGAAAAGCGAAAATCCGAACCATTCGTTTGTAATTAATTTAATAAAATAACCTGGGGAGGGGGGTTGGGGGGGTCCGGTGCATACGGAAGTTTCTACTCTGCCACAATGTTATGCTTCCCACACACACGGGCAGATGCAAAAGATAAAGATCACAGACATTATATTATTATAGTATTTGTAACAGGGTAGTCGTTAAGCAGCTCAAGGAGGACGTTTGTTAGCAGCTCAACCAAACCAAAACAAACATCCAACATAGATAAAAGTAATTACTCACCTATTGCTGCAGGTACCATAAATAATCCCAGTGTTGTTCAAGATGCATGGTTTTAGTTTAGACTACCACTGAGAGGACTCAGAGGAGCACGTAACGTTGGGACATAGTAGCTTGTTTACAAGCTAGTAGCTTGTTCACACGCATGCACACTCACGTGCATGCGTGTGTGGGTGTGCATGTGCGTGTGCACGCAGGAGAGTGTGGTGTGAGTGCATGTGCTGTTGTTTGTAAAGGCTGCCGCCTGCTCTGGGCCCGGTAAATGAAGGGGGACGATAAAAGAATGGCATGCCGCTCAGCAGGGGTAATGTAATACACCACATGCTGCGTGGAACTGGAAATGTCAAAGTCATGACTCACATAACCGTTGTTTCCCCCGGAATGGATGCACACGCACGCGCACGTGCGCACACCTGCAAACTGGGAACGCATCTGCGTGTCACCTTAGCTTTAAACCACTTTAACCATTATTTTAAACTTTAGAGAAAATGTGGGGCAAATCTTTGAATATGTGCTTTCACAGCAAATGTTTTTAACTCAAATCTTTGCTTCTGGGGGGGGGGGTCCCTGGAACAACATATTTTCAGATGGGGGGTCGCCGGCAAATTTTTGGGGTCCTTGACATGAAATAGTTTGAGAACCACTGACATAGAAAAGAAAGAAGACTGTTATGATTTAGAAGACATTGGTAGAATCTCGTCTCAGGTCTAAATGGATTAACAAAACAATGGACCTGACCCTAATACGGTACACCCATAAAGTAGTGGTTGTCAACCCGCGGGCCAGGACCCACTGGTGGGCTGTGAGGATATTGCAAGTGGGCCTGCAAATAATAATTGGCAAAACATTAAGATTTTAATATAACATTAATCTTACAAAAGAAAAAATATAATGCCGTAATCTTTAAAACCTTAAAATAAATGGGTTTTCATTGTGATACTGATAAATAGGAAATTATATACTACTAGTCCTTACCCGTTGTATGGACAATTTCCCCCCATAAATATATTTAATTGCTCTTCATTTTAACTTGTATAATATATTTGTATACACACAGATGTAACAAATATACGTGGAGACATTTGAAAGGTGAAGAGCCCCCGCATTGAATGGCATTTGTATGTCTGTTAAATGTGAGAGTGTAAATGGGTCAATTGTATACGCTGTCTGAGTTACATGAGACCCCCGTTACTATTTTAAAAGCAGTAGCGAAACACACACACACACGCGCGCGCGTGGCGAAAGTACACACACACACACACACACACATGTGCGTTGCGAAAGTAACGAGACACACACACACACACACGTGCGTTGCGAAGGTAGCGAGACACGCACACACACACGTGCGTTGCAAAGCTAGCGAGACATGCACACACTGACACACACACACACACACACGCGCGTGTCGAAAGTACACACACACACACGTGCGTTGCGAAAGTATAGCTGCGTGCAGTAGCTCATGTGTACGGCACGGCGAAGGAGGTGGTGAGGAGGGAGCGGACAGTGTGGTGTCGAAACAGATGTTGCGCGGAAAACTGTGTCCCAGTATTAATCAGTGACCGTCCCAAAATGCAATTCACTTGTGACACTGGTGACATGTGATTTCCGGGGAGAGGAGTTTTGCCGCCCTGTGGCCACGGGGGGTACTGCGCCCTGGGTGCGTTTTTGCATTTTTAATTCACTAATAAATTCATTATTAATCATTAATGTGTAAAATCGAAAAAGGGCTTCGTTACGCCCTCCATATTATTATGGTAAATTATGTGTGAAAAGTGGGAGTGATTTGGTGCAGGCAGTGTGGAGCTATGACAGTGTTTCTGACAGACAGACACAGACACACACACACACACACACACACACACACACACACAGACATTGTTAGAATTATAGTATGATTGTCAGTACCATTGATCACCACGCCGGAGCACAATTGATTGATAATTAAAATGAACTTGCTCTAAATATGCATGCGGCGCTCCCACTTTGGTGTTAAGGGGTCAGATGGGTGGGCTGAGATTGAGAACTCTCAAGGTTTTAAATGTGAGAAGCGCTGCCGTGAAGGGTCCGTTGTGTTACTGTAAATGAACACTGAGGACTTTACTGTGCTCTCTGCTCATAGAATGTTTACTGTGGCTGTCCTTTTTTGGTCACGTTTTGTTCAGCCCCAGCTGGGATGTTAGCATAGGAGTTTCCACTCGGCTTTGTCTGTGCGACGCGTGCGTGCACGTGTGAAAGTTCCTGTGCGTGTGTGTGTGCGTGACTGCGTGTGCGTGTGTCAGGACGACTAGGGTAATTGACGCTCCCTTTGCATAAAGGCCATATCCGGACTCAGGTCTCCGAGGTCTCTTATACAAATCATGGCCTCCAGCTCACCTTCTATTCTTACCTAGATCCCTCCGTAAGTCCCCTCTTTCATTATCTCTCTCTTTGTCTCTCTTTCCCCCCCCCCCCCCCCCCCCCCCCCCCTCTCTCTCATCTCTCTACCTCGGCTCACCACCCAACCTGCCTGGGCTCTCTTGCTGTGTGCGTGTGTGTGTGAGCACAGCACTGTACTGTTAACAATGTGCTTAATGGACCAAAGCTTTTAATGTGAAGAGGTGTCGCTGAGAAATGGTCTTACACTGTGTGTGTGTGTGTGTGGGGGGGGGGGGGGGGGCAACGAAGCATGTTGCCCAATGGCAGACAGACCAATGGCTGGTCTGTCTGTATGCATAATCCAGTAAATATAATTGTATTGAGTAGGTGTAAATGAAGCGTTTTGTGTGTGCGCGCGTGCGGGCGTGTGTGTGTGATGTGTCAGTGGCTGTGGTGCCAGGCATACTTACAAGTGTTTGTTTAAAGGAGGGATTTTTAGTTAGCTTATATTCTTCCCCTTTTCACCATGAAGCGCATTAAGACTTTCATCTTTACAAACCACTTAACACACACAACCCAGACAGAGATCAGAGAGAGACGGATGTACAGACAGACAAGTATGCACGCGCACGCACACACACACACACACACACACACAATGGCTGATTCTTCGCTTGCGAAGATCATAGGAGGAGTTTAGGAGTTTACACACACACACACACACACGCACACACACCAACAAAGAGTCACAACTCATCCCATCCTTCAGCCCTGGTTACAGAGGCTAAGTTTCTCTCTGAGGGTTTCCCCTGGAAATATCCTGTGTGCATGTATGTGTGTGACTGTGTGTGCACGTATGAGGAGGACAAGCGGGACCACCCAGCTCTGTGGTTTCAGCTTGACCGGGCCACGATCCTACTTATGTATTCACAGCAGAACAGACCAATCTTTATGACCCTTAGGCTTCCTGCTTGCCTCAGGTGTGTGTGTGTACTGTATGCACTGTACAGTATGCAGGATAGGACATCCAAAATGTTAGTGATGAAACTGAACACGACTCGAGGCATGTATTTTACTGCATGCATTCTGCAACTGTCAGTTGGTTGCACAAGTCTTGGTGTGAAGGCAAGCCACCTCTGATGTTCCATTTCTCTGGGTAGGTCAACATGATCATGACATGCCATTGGTTCCAAAGGAAATGCCGAATTAACATCTAGTACCAGCCAGGGAATGTACCTCAGTCACTGTATGTGAATTAGAGACACATGACTTCGAAGTTTAACCCGTTAAAACCAGGAAAGAATCTGTGTCATTTTAGATTCTTGCATTGGCTATTAAAAAAATAGCAGATATACAAGATCACAGTGTGTCACTTTGTGCCGTGCTGAGATTTTCCATTCATCCATCCATCCATCTTCAACCGCTTATCCGTAGTCTGGTCGCGGGGGCAACAGCTCCACCAGAGAGCTCCAGACTTCCCTCTCCTTATGGGGGATTCCGAGTCGATGTGTTTCCTCCAACTGTGCCTTGGTCTGCCCCGCCGTGCCCCGGGGTTTCCTCCCAGTGGGGCGTGCCTCGAGGACCTCCCTAGGGAGACCCCGAGAGGCATCCTAACCAGATGCCCAGAAACCACATGCGAGCTTGTACATCTTCTATTTTAGATTTTTTTTTTTAAGTCTTGGGAGAACTATTGGTCTATAAAGGAATTGTAGAATCTGCCTCAGGTCTAAATGGGTGAATATGAATTTTGATCTGCAAAGCTCTTCTGAAGGACCCTCCTGCATTTCTCCTTTGTCTTCCTCCTCGTCCTGTTTTTCATCTTTCTCCTTTTCCTCCTCTTTCTACTTCCTCCTGACGGCATTCTCTGGTGGCAAGCTATAAGAGGACTTATCTAGGTCCTGTTACAATTTGCGGACACTGGACAGGTGCTCTTTTAGGGTGGTTTTGAATGACGATACTAGGCAGTCGCAAAGTTTGATGGCTGGTGGTGGGGCGTTCCACATTTGGTGGTAGAATAGGGAAATGGGCACCACCCGGATGCCCGGCGAAGTTGAACGATAAAGTATTATTTTTTGCAGTCTATGGACAGACTGTGACATAACGGGTAATTCAACACAACAGCAGGCTCCTGTCACCGAGCCCCAAGCAACGATGTGTAACAAAAAGACACTTTCATTGTCATAACTTCATAAGAGAGACAGAACCGGTTCTGGAGAGAGACGATGGGTGATGCAGGTCAAGAGGGTGGAGTACCTCTGGGACCTTCATGTACACAGACAGACACACACGTATAACGACACACACATGCATTGTGTTAGAGCCTCTAACACACAAGCCTCTGTGCCTCCCTCTAACTTAGAGGGAGTCACAGACATACAGTATACACTACAGTGCACTGTATATTATATTAGTATATTTAGACAGACAGATAAAACACGTGTACTTGGCACACACTGATGATGACTTTTGAGCATATTCACAGTCCCACCATTGTGCCTTTGCCACACACACACACACACACACACACACACAACCCTACCACAAGGCTTAAGCTCTCCAGAGCCTTAGCAGTGCTGTGAATCATGGTTTCCTACCTGGTGAGAACCACTATACAAACACCACCTCTGTCTGTATGCGTGTGCGTGTGTGCATGCGTGCGCCTCTCTGTTGTCCATCTGTTCCCTTTACTTACGCCTTGATTTATAGTCTCTTATTCTTTCTCTCTGGTCCAGACATAAACTTTATACGGTATATCCTCCCCCTGTGTGTTCGCAGAGTGTCCCCGCTGCAGAAGTCGGAGATAGTGGACATGGTGAAGAAGCATGTGAAGGCCATCACGCTGGCCATTGGGGACGGTGCCAACGACGTGGGCATGATTCAGACAGCTCACGTGGGAGTGGGCATCAGTGGCAACGAGGGCATGCAGGCCACTAACTCCTCCGACTACTCCATAGCACAGGTGGGGCACGCAGTAAAGTCAAGCTGTACACTTCATAATCATCACCTTTATTTATACTAGGAATACAGTTGAGGGCAAGCCCTCATTTTCAATGTAGCCGAGGTTTACAATACACAAAATACAGTAAAAAAACAATACATCAAACAACATTATAAATCAGGATAAATTACAAAGGAACTTTATACAGAACAGCCATCAGTAAAATAGATCAATTGAATCAGGAGCAATCATGGTGAAAAATATTCTGGAGCATTCCTTTGAATTGACCAAAGGATGGCAGGGAGCTCAGTTTTAAAGAGTTTTGGAGTTTGGCGTTTTGGAGTTCATCCGTGCATAATGCGTGCAGTGTAGTGTCGCTGTCGTGTGGAAACCCCATTCCGTATGTCCAAAACCATTCCTTATACAGTATATTTAAAGATAAAGAAAACTTTATGGTCCATTAAATTTACATAGGAATCCCGAGTTGGTCCATTAAATTTACATAGTCAATTAAATTTACACAGGAATCCCGAGTTGGTGTTGGCTAGACCTCACTGTCGCAGCAACTAACTAAATTTACATAGAATGGAAATTTGTCAGTAGCAAAGTGGCAGTCAGTTTACAGCAATAAAACATTACATAATATACACAGATGCATTACAATACTATATAAAATGTATTCACATAATGCATCAACAGTGATCATGGGCAGTGGGGATTAGGTGGTCTTTGGCACAAACGATTAAGTAGTGGGGTGTTAATTTATGAAGACAGTTGGAGATGCAAGATTTCTGCCCGACAGCAACAATATAGTATATGTATGTACAGTATGTACAGTAGTGTAGTTACATGTAGTTACATGTACTTATATGCAGACAAGTCAATTCTGACATGGTGACTCACATACAGCATTATCCACAGAGGGGTTAGTTTTGGTATTCCAGCAGCCTGTAACAGAATAAAATACGTTGAATTTGAAAATGTGTAGCCTCATTACATACTGTAACTAAGGAAAGTGGTCGATACACAACAAATAATTAATTGAATAGTTTATTGAACATGAAGGTAAAAACACCAACAGAGTACAGTCAAACACAGTCAAAAAAAGTCCTTGCAGTCTTGTTTAGATGCAGAGAATATTCACACGGCTCAGAAGGGGCACAAATGTATAATGTATAATTTACAGAAGTGTTGCACAACATGAATGACCAATGTGAATGAAAAATGTGTATACTGTAGTTATGCAGCACAAGATGTCCACCTGTTATGAACGTACAGAATGTGCATACAGATGTGTCATATGCATGACACAGGCGTGTAGAATCCCATTACTTACAGTATGTGGTTCATCTTCTTCGGAAAAACGCGTACAGTAAAATAAAGTCAATAATGCATAATGCCTCGGGGATTTCATACACTTGGTTGGGATTTTGTGTATTCGGTAAGACAAATGAAGAATCTGCACACACAGTCACACGCACGCACGCATGCACACACACACACACACACACACACACACACACACACACACACACACACACACACACACACACACACACACACACACACACAGGGAGCTGCAATAGCATCCATTCCACAGATTATTGCTGGTAGCGCAACCAAGTTGATTATTTGCATGTGTGTCTGTGGGCAAAGGAGAGCATGGGAGCGGAGGTGAGGTATTCAGGAGTGGTTGGAATCTAACAATCTGCTTTTCTTTCACACACACACACACACACGCACACACACACACACGTGCAGGCGCACGCACACGCATGCACGCACGCACACACACACACACACACACACACACACACACACACACACACACACACACACATGCACACAGACATGCACACGTGTGTGTACACACACACACACACACGTCTGTTCTCGACTAATTTGACTTTCTACATTTATCTCTTGCCCCTCGGGTATCTGCTACGACTTATCTCTCTCTATCACTGCTAGCTTTTCTTCTCACGGTAGAAATGTTCTCTTTCTTTCTGTTTGCAATTTGGCTTTTATCTGAAATTATATTAAATATGATTAATATTTTCCATTTTTTTCTGTCTATCTCCCTCTCTCTCTCTCTCTGCCTTCCGTGTGATTGGCAGTTCTGCTACCTAGAGAAGCTGCTATTGGTCCACGGAGCCTGGAGCTACAACCGTGTCACCAAATGCATCCTCTACTGTTTCTATAAGAATGTGGTGCTCTACATTATAGAGGTAGGATCCCCCCCCACCGTGCCCCCATCTGTCCCACACAACACACACACACACACACACACAGTTACATTAACAGAGACATTTTGCAGCTGTTTGTCGACTTGCTTGACAATGATGGATGAGGTGCCCCACCGGTGTCTGCTTTCTGTCTCTATTACACAAACGTACACTCGTGTGCACACACACACATACACAGAAAACGTGTGCACACTGCACATCAGAAGTGGCGAGACCTTGAATCCAAGGGTTGAGCACTTTGTCTTCGTCTCTTTTATGTGTGTGTGTGTGTGTGTGTGTGTGTGTGTGTGTGTGTGTGTGTGTGTTTTTATGCGCATTTGTCAGCTGCAGTGCCCCTCCACACTCCTTGTCTGTCGGACATTAATGATGACAGCAGGTGCAGAACTGTTTTACCATATTCACACGACGGCCATTTTACACTTTCTTCATATTCGTGGGGGGGGTATGAAGGCGCTTTACACATTGTGCATTACGTTCACACCATTCACACACAGCACACACACATTCACACACCAATGGCGGAGGAAACCAATGCATCGGCGTCTTGCTCAAGGACACTCTAGGGGAGTCCGGGATCGAACTAGAAACCTCACAGGTTTCCCATCCGGCCGTTCTACCGGCTACTCTACCCCTGAGCCACTGCTGTGTTTTGTATACATTTGTTTCCATTACCATCTCACTTTGGGGTTGTAGACGTCCACTTACCAGAGACGGTGTCAATGAGTAATGATGAGCATGTTAGTGAGTGTTTGTGTCTCTGACCTCACCCCCCAAGGCTCTGTGCTCCCCACTGTATATCCCAGGAATGGGACACCCCCCACTCCAACTATCAGCTCACAGATCAGCCACTGTCTGCTGTAGTACTGTATATACTGTTTTGAAAGTTTTGCCTCAAGCCAGAGTCACACTTCGACATGAGCTGCATTCACGGAAATTAATAATGGGGCACTTTGCCCATTTTCAACCTTATCTTCTTGTAATTGGTCCTCATTAATGCTCATTATAAGATGGCACCATTTCGGTCTACTCGCTCTGTGTCTCTGAGGCGGGCCGTGGACAGTTAAGAAACCTTCCTTCAATGACATAATCTTGTTTGAGATTACTACTGATGCTGTTGACACACACACACACACACACACACACACACACACACACACACACACACACACACAATTGGGGTACTCATTCTGTCACTGTCTCCCTAGTGTGGTCTATTGTCACACTCATCCCTTCTCATCCCTCTGTTTGTGCTATAGCTCTGGTTCGCCTTTGTGAACGGTTTCTCTGGACAGATCCTGTTTGAGCGCTGGTGTATAGGCCTCTACAATGTGGTGAGTTTATGCTCTTCTCTAACACTCCAGGACTCTTTACGCCTCTCTCACTTCTATCTCCCTTTGTCTCTCTCCCTCTCTCTCTCTCTTTCTTTGACTCTCCCCCCTCCTCTCACCTTTGAGTTGCCATTTGAGTTGTCATGCTTCTCTCTCCCTTCTGGTATCTCTCATTCTATCTCTCTGGATTCAGTTTGTGCTCTTATCACTGCATGCCAGGGAGGTTTGTGTGTGGGTGTACCTGTATGTGTCTTGGTCTATCTTCACTCTCTGCTGTGGACTTTTACATTTGACTGCAAGCCCTCCAGCACTCCGTCTCTGGGACTGCTGGAATTCCTCCTGACGGTGTCGCTCTGATTGCAACATGGATCGGGCAAGCAGCGCATAACAAGCGCCGGCTCGTGTGCATGTGAGAGTGCACGCTGTTTGCCTTTGGGATCGTGGCATACTGTACATCAGTGGTTTCCAAACTTTTTAGCTCGAGACCCAGAAGAGAAATTAAATGTTTGCCCGGGACCCAAGCTAGTGAGACTAGCAGATCTACAATCTCACAACGTGTCAGTTAGCGCCACGTTGTCAGCTTCTAGATCTGCTATTTTCACTATTTCTTACGTGTTTTTTAATTTATGAAATGTCTTTGGTTTTTGTATTTATTCAATTCAATTCATAAACGTTTTTGAACCTTTGGAAAAATCATTTGGAATAATTATTAAAAATCAAAATGTAGGAAACATAAAAAGTGAAAATGTAGTTGCGACTCATAGAAATTGGTCCACTGGCATACCAGGTGTCAATCATCGTTAAGTGGTGATGGCCTGTTAATTATCCAATTAGTCAATTAAGAGTCAATTGTGACTCTGGCCATCACAACCTACACATTACCATGTCGTTATCATGTGATCATGTTGTTATGTGTGTGTTTTCCAGATCTTTACTGCACTGCCTCCCTTCACCCTGGGGATCTTTGACCGTCCCTGTAGCCAACAGAACATGCTTCGATTCCCCCAGCTATACCGCATCACCCAGAATGCCGAGGGCTTCAATACCAAGGTACGCACGCACGCTCGCACACACACACACACACACACACACACACACACACACACACACACACACACACACACAGGTTTTGTAATGTATTAATATACTTTTGAGGATGGCATTGAAAATAGCTGGCAGATTGCCTAAAAATAGCAGATCTACAAGCTCACACATTTAAGGAAAAGTCTAATCCCGAAACCTTAAAACCTTTAAACCTTTTCTCAATTGTAATACTAAATCTAAAAATGTCTTTTAACCATATTTTTTTTTTTTTCTTGCTACAGTAGTCCATACCATAACCGTCCAGGGATATACAGTAGAGCGTCGCAGTCCCGCCCCCTTTCATTTCCAATAAATTTTTCCCATAGACGTTTCAGAAAGTATTTATTTAAAGACCTGTATGCCTCGGACAAAGCCAGATGGTGACAAAATAAATACTTTCTGAAACGTCTATGGGAAAAATCTTCCGAGCCACTCGTTGGGGGGCCGGACTGCGACGCTCTATGAGCAGTGTGTGTGCAGAGTGTGGGTTATGCGCTGTGTGTGCACAGTATATCGGGGATTGAAAGTAACTTTGTACTTGGCAGCTCTGGTCCTCGGCTGCTCGCAGCAATTTAGGAGCACCAGAGGAAATGTAGGAGAAGCCTGCAAAATGTAAGGAGCACCAATATGTAATGTAATACAAATAATATAACATGTCCATGTCATGAACAATTGGTGAAAGTAGCTGTGTTGTGTTGTCAGGGTGTGTTTATGGAAATGTCCAATGGACATGCAGTCGTAGATTATCATACCGGGGAATGTGCACACGTCAAAAGTATTTGCAGACTTTGGGTTGTACAAGGTAGTCTGCAACAGTTCCAACACTAACACACACACGCAGGCACACGCGCGACCCGTCGCGGACCCACAGCGAGCACACACATACACACACGGTCACACACACACACACACACACACACACACGCAGACACAGACACACACACTCCTTCTAATGCTATAGACGCATTCCTGTCAGTCACTGCATTGCAAAGCCACAACGAACACACAGACACACACAGACCCCTTGAAAGAATTCAATCACAGCTCAGACGCGCCGTGTTGTCGACCCACATCGAACACACACACAGTGACAGACACACGGCGACAGACATACTGTTGACAAAAAAACCTGCTAATAAACGGCATACAATTTGGGAACGTGAAAAACTGGCTTTGCAGTTGGGTGCATATGCTAATGATAATGGTCAATGCCCGTGTGCAAATTCAGGTCAATTGCTCTAGCCACTGAGGAGAACCGAGCATGACAGAAATTTGGCCCTCACAAGTATAGTAATACACACACACACACACACACACACACACACACACACACACACACACACACTGGATATATCCATGGCTTACACCCAAAGCCAAAATTAAATCATTATTCATTTCAGCTCTGTGTTTGACTTGTTGTGCCTTGTGGTTTGCATGTGCGATGATGATTGAGTGATGCCTGGCTGATGATGCCTGGCTGCAACTTGTTTGGAAGTCCAGCGGGTAAACAGGACTGGCATGGAGGCTCACACGTCACCACGGCAACTTTCATTAAATTCATAGGCCCCGAATAAGGAAGTCTTTCATTTTTAGAGGGCAGACGCGTGGGCGTGTGCGTGTGCCGTGTGCGTGCACACGCACAGGAGGGCAGTTGTTGGTGGTGATGGCAAGGACACAGTGCCAGTTGTGTAACTGTGAGGCATTTCTGTTTGTGTGTGTGCTTATATGCGGCTGTGTACATGTGTACGTGTGCGTGTGCACCTTGGCAATGGTGTGCACTGACTTTCTCCCTCTATCTACTGTGTGTCTTTTTCTCTCCAGGTGTTTTGGGGTCAGTGTATCAGCAACGCACTGATTCACTCTATAATACTCTTTTGGTTTCCGCTCAAAATGCTAGAGCACGGTAAGGAAGTCTGCCTGATTAACACTCATTAACTTCCTTGTGCAGCTTGTTATTAAACCTCCATACAGTACATCTCTAGACCTTTGTTTGTGTTCCCCACAGACTCTCCCTTCAGCAACGGCAAAGGAAATGACTACCTGTTTGTAGGAAACATGGTCTACACTGTAAGCATCCCTGTTGTGTGTGTGTGTGTGTGTGTGTGTGTGTGTGTGTGTGTGTGTGTGTGTGTGTGTGTGTGTGTGTGTGTGTGCGTGTGTGTGTGTGTGTGTGTGTGTGTGTGTGTGTGTGTGTGTTCTGAGTGTTGATTACGTTGTTTACAGCAGATGTTTGTTACCAGCCGTGATAGCGTGGCTGGTATTGTTTTCAACCTTGTGCGTCTGTATGTTTGTGGCGTTTAATATTTCTGTGGACAGATTCTGTCAACGCCATAGTGTCACAACCTTGCAGGTTAGATACAGTTTGAAGATGGGTAAACAATGGCTAGCTGTTACCATACCTTAATAACAAGCTTTTACCAGCCTTTAAACACCTCATGAGAATACAAATTTGATACTGGCTCAGTATGTGTCAAACACTAGTCTTCCTCAGTCTACACTCTACACCCCACTGTTTTGTTTTGTCTAACAAGAGGTACTGTTTTTAGTTTTCATTGTTTCGTATGTTTGACTTGTGTTTGTTTATTCTTTATTATTTGGTGTGTAAAATAAAAAGAAAACTTTGAATAAAAACAAAGTAAAAAAAAAAGAGGTATAATCCCTTGATTCACCAGGCTGGCCCTCCGTTTATGTTTAGTTGATGATTTCTCTGTGTCTTCTCTGCCTGTGTGTAGTACGTGGTGGTCACAGTGTGTCTGAAGGCTGGGATGGAGACCACCGCCTGGACCAGGGTAAGAGCGCATGTCGGCCCACTCTCCTGCACAACATTCTTGCTTGTTAAATCAGCAGTTAGTTTAATCATAAGACTGATTGTTCATTTAATTGGGTAAGACTGTACATGTAATTTGTGCCCAAGACGTCCTCAGACGTCCTAGGAATTACCGCATGTAGTGCCCAGGACGTCTGTGGACGTGTTTGTAAAAATAAAAATATAATTGTGGGTCTAAAAGTGGGCACCCTGGGTCGCCATTTTGAAAGGATGAAAGGGCACATAATGTGTTACGGTCGGGTCTATAATGCATCATTAGCGCTTTTATAATATGTTATAAATGTTTATAATCCTGCTGTTCATAATGCATTACAGATCATAATCTTAGTATACAGTGTTAGCCCGCAATAATCACTGTAACTTGCATTGTAAAGCTGGCACTGTGTCCGTATCATATAAAGAAGACTACAGTTTAGCAGCTAGCTTGTCATCTTCATAGCTAGCCAAGACAATGCATTGACTGTGGTCACATGGCTGACTGTGGGTTGGGCGTAACCATGTGTTGTGCCCATCTCAACGTATGTCCACTGTCCGGGCAGACGGAGGGGCGTTGACACCCCCCGTCCGCTCAGCTGTCCCCCCCCCGGTAATGAAGAGGGGTCCCGCCGGAATTCACACAGTGTCCCCTTACAGCGGGATACATAGTGGCAAAAATACAGGAGGAAGTCTCATCGACAAGGTTGTCTATATTCAGACTGTGTGTGTGTGTAACTATTTGACCTCATTCTTTCTCTCTCATTTCCTCTCTCTCTCTCTCTCTCTCTCTCTCTCTGTTGCTATTACTTTGTTCTTCTCTTCCTCCCTTCTCTACCCATCTCTCTCTCTCTGTCTCTGCTGTAGTTCTCCCATCTAGCGGTCTGGGGCAGTATGATTCTCTGGTTGCTGTTCTTCGCCGTCTACTCGGCCATCTGGCCATCGATCCCCATCGCCCCCGACATGCTAGGCCAGGCAAGTCCCGTCTCCATTAACACATGCCACTCGTCTTCTGTTCTCTCCTCTCCATCCTCCCGGGTTGCCGGGTACCAGGCGCCTGTCTGACGCTTCCTCCTGGGTGTTCCATGTCGGCACGGCTGGAGCCCCCCCCCCCTCCCCCGGGGGAGATTTATGCCCCCCGGCCAGCCCCCATCTCCAGGCTCCTTGCACCTGCTGTGCTGTCACCCGAGCCCCAGGCTTTTACGGCCCACTCTGGAGGTGTTGACTCAAGAGGGTGTGCTGCTGCCGCTGTGTGTCTGTGTGTGTTGGGTGGGGGCGGGTTGTTGTATGTTCAAGGGTCAATCAAGCGTAAGAAAGGTGTACGTGAAGTCCCTTGATTGTCCCAGAGTGGGTGTGGTGTTCCCTGGAGGAGGGTCGGGGGCGTTGGAGGGCAGTGTCCACCACTGTGCTGGAGGAGAGTGGAGAGGGGGGGGGGGTCCCCCACTGTGAGTCGAGTGAAAGGAGGGCTGCTCATCAGGCAGTCTCAGCCCCACCGCCCCTCAACCCCCACCCCCTGGCCTATTAATTCAATTTGTGTCAGAAATCAGGAATGCGGTCAAATAACTCTGCAGCTGCTATGGTCCAACTGGCGACTGGTCAGAGATACTCACCCCCATTCTCTCTAACAACCCTATTACCTCCAGCGGTCTCCATCCATATGTTTCCATCTGGCCATAGAGGGACAGGCAATGGAAAAGTCAAATCGTGCTTACGTATTTTTTTATTTTTTTATGGAGGGAGAGAGAGAGAGAGAGAGAGATGAGGAAAGAAAGAATGAGATACAGACAGACAGACAGACAGAAATGAATACAGCACAGCGTTCTGGCGCTGTGTGATTTGTGGTGGTTTGTGCAGTGGCTGATAGGCCGACAGTGTGTCCATGGATATGACAAAACAGAGACAATCTACGGCGAGCATGCCTAGTCCAAGGTGCTTACGCAGCCTATTTCCCAGTGTATTGTGTGTATGATGTATGCACAGTGCTGTGGGTGTTAATCCAAAACTGTCTCAGTCTGTCTCATTGTACGTAGGTGTTGCTCACAGACACTGTGTGTGTGTGTGTGTGTGTGTGTGTGTGTGTGTGTGTGTGTGTGTGTGTGTGTGTGTGTGTGTGTGTGTGTGTGTGTGTGTGTGTGTGTGTGTGTGTGTGTGTGTGTGTGTGTGTGTGTGTGTGTGTGTGTGTGTGTGTGTGTGTGTGTGTGTGTGTGTGTGTGTAATATAGTCTGTACCATAGTTGTGTTTCCAGCTGTCTCAGGAAGACTTAATGCCTTTTTTTCGGTTGAGTTTTGAGATTTCCCCACTGAATATCAGCTGTAGCAGACTCTGAGTCACCAGCCTGACCTATCTCTATCTCTGGACCTGGGATGGAGAAACCACATGATATATCAGTTATTATATAGTCCCAATTACAGAGGTCATGCTGCATGGGAATAAAGTGTTTTACAACCGTTGACTTATACAGTAAGCTTCATGTCTAGAGACTCAAGACTTAAGCTTATGAAATACTATACAGCTAACTCTTGGCTTAACCACTTGAGCCCTAGATACATCAGCGCACGACGAATGGCGAGAATACAAACTCGCAACGTGGCGCAATGGCGTTGGGAGCTTGTAAAGTATTTTCTTTTGCCTATTACGACATGCCCAAAATAGGGACGGCAGCCAGGTTGAAAGTGGTTGAAACAATCGACAAAGGAGAAATTGTATAGGCAATAAGTAGGAAGACGGAATTAAAGCACTGGCCGTGACTGACAGGTAGGGACAAGCAAAGAGCTAGCTGCCTAGAGATATGTCATGGAGAAAGACTTGATTGGAGATAGAGTGGAAGAGACAGATTGGGACACTAGTTAGGAGCGTGATTAACCCCCAGAGAGACAGGCTAAGACCAAGGGTTAAAGGTCATCAAGGCTGACTGCAGCTGGAGTGGACTAGACTGACACACAGCCGTACTTAGTGCAGTCACTCACTTATATTAATTTCTGGAGCGTCAGTATTGAAGTCCTATGGGTGATGTGTGCAGCTGAGATGAGTCCCAGGAACATTTTATTTCTTGCCTAAATCTCATCTCTTCGTGACATTATAGCCACCTCTGGTAAACTCACCTACTGTATATCCCTATTGAAAGGATCATGCTGTCGCTGCCCCAGTAGTATAATGGCCAATGTCAAGAGTGTGACCTATAGCCGGCCATTTTATTTTGCCTAAGTCAAGGACAATGTGACATGGGCCATTTGTTTTGGCTAATTCTGGAGTACCGGTAGTCAGTTACTCCACAAATAAATTGGCCTAAGTCAGGTTTACTATTGTCCAAGTCAAAACACAAATTGGCCTAAACATCATATAGTTTTTGTTTCATTTTTTTCTGTTTTCTGAAAAACCTAAGAATGACATAGGCCATTATTTTAAGAAGGTGACGATGTGTAATGTTAAATGAAGTTACTCATTTTGAGGTCTCGCTGAGTTTTTGGAATAAGTATGTCATAAACGCTGGTATTCATGCTCGACCATTAACACCACATTACGTAGTTACAGAACGTCTGTGATTTCACATAATAAAGAATAAACTTCCAGCTTTTGCTATTTTTACATGTCGCTCAGTTGCCATCGATGTTCGTCATATACACAAGACCATGGTTGAAATGTTCGTTTCCATCACGCAATTAATGTCTGGAAAACCGTATGCTGTACAGTATGTGAATCTGACGCACCTCATGTGTTTGTTCTGTGCAGGCTGGCAGGGTGTTCCAGTGCTGGTATTTCTGGCTGGGCCTGATCCTTGTGCCCGCTGCCTGTCTTCTCATGGACTTTGCATGGAACGCGTGAGTAGCACACAATCACCTTGTGTGTGTGTGTGTGTGTGTGTGTGTGTGTGCTGCAACTATTGACTATCTTCTTTGCAATTATTACATTGACAGCACACATCTCTTTTAGAAGGGAATCAATTAACTTGTCTTACTTACTTGTCTTTTATTAACAAATCAACACAAAAATAAAATAAAATAAAACTCTGGGATCATTAAAGTTGCATCTTGCATGTATACGTGTCTGCGTACCAGCTCTCCTCCTGTCCGTGTGATGAACCTGCGTCTCTTTTGCAGTGGGCGTCGCACTGTGAGGAAGTCTCTCCTGGAGGAGGTGCAGGAGTTGGAGGCGCGCGCCGTGGACCCGGGCGCCGCTGTGCTCAGAGACGCTAGCGGGCGCAGGTACACTACAGTACATTACAGTGGCCTAATGGCCACTGTAATGGGACCTGATACCTGAATTCCCAATCATTGTTTTCATTCATGTCATTGATCATGTTTGTTTATCGTCACTGTTGGGTGAAAACTTTGTACGTCCAAATCTCTTTTCAGAAAATTGAAAAAATAATCTGTGCTCCAATGGATCCTATGTTGTTATTGGTTGATTTTTTTGTATTATTTATAAAACTATAAATAAAATATAATAAAACAAATATGGAGATACAAGGTTTCTGCCCGACAGCGGCGATATGTTTTTTTCACTGTGACATGCCATTCATTCATACTCTTATATTGACATGGAATAAATCATATCTCACTGCCCCTTATTGAGATTTTACTGGACCACAGTATCACAGGGACTGGTTTTGTTAGGATAACTCGTGATTAAAAGTATGTATGTGCCCTTTTTTGTGGCTTTACTATTTACAATTTAGGCATTTAGAATAAGCAAGGTAAACACACACATCAAATGCAAAGAGACAGTGTAGTACCTCATTAACCTAGGATCACGGGTAAACCTAGAATCACCATAAACAATAAAAAAAAAAAAAAGATCTGTAGGCCTACATTGAACTACAGTATATACCAAGTAAACAATACACCTAGAATCTGTCTAAATAACATGCTATCTAGATCTCATGATTCCTTCCATGCCCCTATTTGTTTTACATTCCATGTATGTTTTTGTGTGTGTAATAAGCACATAACCATGGCATTTCTTAATCCCTTAGCTCCAACGGTAGTGCCAATGTCAAGGCTGGGGTCCCGTAGTGCCTGGGCTCCTCAGGGCACTTACTCACACAGGTAGCGCTTGGGTTTGGACCTATCTCAGTGGTTCTCAAAGTGAGGTCCACCGGGGGCCCCCAGGGGTCCTTGAGGAGTTACGGGTTTGTAACTCTGAGAGTACACACATGGGTCCATTTGATTGCATCTGTAGGCTACGCTCTCAGAGTTAAATTAACACAATTTACAATTTAGGCATTTAGCAGATGCTCTTAATCCAGAGCGATTTGCAGTAAGCAAGAACAACATGGTAATACAGCAAATATATAGAAATAGTCATTGAGGATCATACGCAAGTAGGGGTGCACGATTATGAAATTATGACCGATATCCAATCTCCGATTATATCTGCCGATTCCGATATTATACAGAGGACCACAATGGAAGGGGCTTGGCCAAAGGCCTGTTATATAAAGTATTCGATCAATCAATAAATAGCCTATACACTTTTCAAAGTGACTGTTTTCACAACTGAATGACTACTGAATGAGATGAGTACGATGTGTAAGTTTATTTTTACTTAAGATTTTACATCATATTTGATTTGACTTTTGTTCTAGACTAGCGGTACTAGACACTTTTGCATTTTTATGTTTCTTTTTTTTTAGCTGGTGAATTTTATTTTGAGTCTAATCCGATACCGATATGGCCAATTCCGATTATGCTACCGATTATATTGTGCATCCCTATAAGCAAGCTAAGACTAAGGATGGTTTACCAGGCTAGGGTCCCAGTAGGAAAAAATCATATCATCTGGGGGTCCTTATCCCACTGGGGGTCCTTATCCCACTGAGAACCACTGACCTATCTGACTGTGTGAACTACAGTATGAGCTCAAATAACCCCACTGGAAGCCACTGTGTGTGACCCGCAACTGTGCGACCATTCACTAGATTCACACCTTTTTCTCGCTTACTTCTTGCGTCTTTCTTTTCCTTTTTTTTCTTCTTTTTTACATGCTGTCTGTGCCTTTGCATTTACAGTGTACATGTCCACACAATAAGAATCCAGAGTGTTAGTTTAACTCGGTGTGTGCTGGAACTCTCGCAGTCAAATAAACACGGCGGATTCTTTGCAGTGTATCCTTTCCTTTCCCTTCATCTCATCTTTGGTTCTCTCCTCACAGGTGGGCCTATTTGAACTGCTGTACAGACCGGGTGTGTTTCCTGTGTGTGATGACATAGAGCCAGATTAGCTTCCTGTGTGACGTCAGTAGAGTTGTGTTAGAGCTAGTTACATTGTGCACAGTTACTTGGAAGAGAAACCCCGTGTTTGGTTTGGTAGAAGAACTTAAATAGATATTAAAGATTGCCAATTTGTGGGAGCAGAAAAAGTGGGGCCCCCATTAGGTGTGCTAACGGTACTGTGAAGCCAACAGTTGTTTCTACTCAAAGACTTTATTATAGCGGGTCTTGGAAAGAGTTGTTGCGCTCCAGGTGTGTTTTTAATTTTGGGAATGGTTACGGCGGGTGGACAT
>NC_139712.1:37893708-37951208 GCF_964188405.1 Protomyctophum parallelum | reverse complement strand
TTCTGGCCGTGGCCCAGCCCAACGCAGCTGCTTCAATATGGAGAATCCATCGGGCTGGCCCCATCAGGAGCCATAGATCCATTTAGGCTTTTCAACTCCTTCCCAATGGCTCCCAGGGGTGGCTCTCCTCCATTTTCCCCGTTAGCTGAGTTTCCATTGCAGAGGAATGTGCCAAAAATACACCTCCGCAGGCTCAAGGAAATGGTTATAGGTTTATATATACAGTCTATTGTTGTGCATTATTGTTCCCGTGCTAATGTGTCTGATGATATGACGGGTATTTCTCCTGTCTGCCCTGGGTGGCTGGCTGTCTGTGGGTGTGAGTAATTGGTCTATAGCTAATAGCTAAAGAATGTGTGTCTGCGTGTCTTTCAAAGGGATTAAATAATCTTTTGGCCGCTCGCTCATAAACTGAGACTGCGGTCTAGCCCCATGCTGGCTGTCAGCTTTAACACTTGTTTCTTGCTAGTCAGGTTTTATAAGTCTCAAAGCAGATGTAAATCACACTGCTCTGTAGAGATGGTCTTCTCTCTTCATGGTTTTGACATAAAACATGTTTGTGTGTTTATGACAGGGCAAAGTGTTAAAAAAGAAAAGAAAAGCAGACAGGAAACGCATCACGTCTCAACACATTGATATTTATTTATTTCTTCTTATAAATCGATGAAAAATGACAATCCTGTATGAATCTGCATCTCATAGAAGGCAGAAACACATTTGAGCATAAATCATAATACAGTACCTCTTTTTACACATACACTTGGGTGTTCGTCAAATGCACGCTGTCCATCCTATAGACCAGGGGTTCTCAACATTTTTGGCCAGGGACCCCCGGAAATGCTTTGGCAATGTATCGGGACCGCCATTCAGTTGCAACAAAAGTTTTTTTTTTTTTTTTTTCTTTATAATAATTATTATTATTTGGCGACCCCTCGAGGGGTCGCGACCCACGGGTTGAGAACCCCTGCTATAGACGACATGCTTGAAGTAGATGAGGCACCCAGACATACTGATTTGTTTGCTGCGCCACATCTTAAGCCTCTTTAATACTAAGTCATGCGACGAAAAGAAACAATTCGTTATTTGCAGCGCGAGACAAAATATAAATGAGGCTTTGACTGTTAGTTTAATGGACTGGCACATTCCTGAAGCTGTATGTTACTGAGTTACCAGCACCATAACAGAGCCAGCTGTAGAACAGTGCACAAGATTGTCAAGAGAATACTCCATTAGTGAAGAAGGCACTTTTGAAAAAGAGCACCACGTATATGGCGGGAATTAACCTTTTTTTGGTACGTACTGTATTCAAAGTGGAAAAGTAAGGATTCAAAAATGTGTGGAAATGCCCTGGAACCGTCCAGCAACAACTCCGGTGCCCTCAGCTAATACAAATAAAGCACAGTGGGAGTGTTAAATACACACACACACACACACACACACATACACAAACGCGCGCGCACACGGCTCGCACACAGGAAGGAGAAGTGAAGGGGAACGGTTGGCAGACATTTTACTGCATAATTAACTGCGATCTTCAGAAGGCTGTACTGTAGATTGCAGATTCACACAGGGAGAAAACATGGCACTCTGTTCTCGGCTCCCTCACTCGCTTTCTCCTCCACTCACATACACACCTATTAGTTACATTAACTGTCAGACCGTGTGTGAGTGTTTTTTGTGGGTCCTTTCATGTTTAGTGTGTGTGTGTGTGTGTGTGTGTGTGTGTGTGTGTGTGTGTGTGTGTGTGTGTGTGTGTGTGTGTGTGTGTGTGTGTGTGTGTGTGTTTCCGCTTGGGGCAGTAGTTTGGTGGGACGGCAGTGTTGGGGGGGGGGGGTGGGGGGGGGCTAGCGTAGGGGTGGAGCGTTACAGTCTGTGTCCTGTGCTCACTTCATTACAGTTTAAACGGCCTACAGGGAGATTTGGGGACTGCCTTTCACATCGCACCACCTGCATTTCCCATTACACACTCACACATACAACCACTACACCCCTGTGCACTCCACAGTCCACACAACACTGACACACACACACACACACACACACACACACACACACACACACACACACACACACACACACACACACACGCACACACGTGCACGCACACTGCATACACACACACACACACACACACACACCATTTCTACTCATTTTCACATCATTCCTTAACACAAACGTACATATATGAGTGTGTTGTGTAAACCATTCATAACCATTTACATGTGCACATGTGCAAGTGGCATACACACACACACACACGCACACGCACGCACACACACACCCACACGCACGCACACAGTATGTGTTCACATAGCCACATTTCATATGGCATACTGCCATTAGTCATCCATTCATCACTCATTCCTACACACACATAAATGCACAAAGTTCTCACTCAGACACAGACACAGTTCTCTCAGAGAATCATGGGCTGCACTGAGCTGTGCAGCATTACCCATCAGCAATGTAGTAGTGTCTTTGTATTACTAAGACAGCAAATTTGATACGCATCTGTCTCGTACTCCTATCTTCAGGCCGGGCTCGGCTCACGCCATTTCCCAAGAGATCACATGACACACCATCCACAGACACATCACACAATAGCGCGGCCGGCCACCGCTGCCAGCAAGGCTTTTACGAGTCCTTCATGTGAGCCTGACTCCATGTCATTGCTTTTTCCACTCTGGCATGAGAACCCACATCCCACCCCACCACCCCCTCCATCCCCAACCTCCCCCACAAGGGTCTCTGGCACGGTCCTCACAGGTTTACACTTCACAAGTTCAAGTTCTTCCTGAGCCTTTTGGCGACGCCAAGCTCACACCGTCACCGGGGGGTGTTTCAGCTGCTGCTCACTGCAGGCCACACTGGTGGGGGGAGGGTAGGGGGACTGAATGGGTCTGTAGCCCCCTTGGGTGGGGTCTATGTAGGTCGGGGCGCCGGAGACGGGGTGGGCGTAGCCGATGAACTGGGGGTGCATGAACTGTCCCTGGTGTTGCATGATCTGCGTGGCCTGCTGGCAGTTGAGCACGGAGAAGTTAGTGGGCATGTTGACGAAGACGCTGCCCTCCGGCGGCTGGCAGTAGGACGCCTGGGCGCGCATCATGGGCGGAGGCACCGGCCGGGTGTTGGCGGTCGGGACGGAGGAGCTGGAGGATGTGGCCGTGCTGGACTGTCGCGAGGAGGAGCCTCTGGAGGTGCTCGCCATCATGGGGATGGTCTCCAGGAGGCGCCCGCCGCCGCCGGAGCCGCCCCCTGCCCCGCCCCCGCCTGAGGACAGCTCCTGTTTGGGCCGGAGGCAGCGGCAGCAGCACACAGCGACCACGGATCCCACCAGGACAAACGCCACGAACACCGAGCCCACAATCAGGAAGGGTACATAAACGGGCACTGCAGAGAGAGAGAGGGAGAAAGAGAGGATTGATTGATTGATTGATTGATTGATTGATTGATTGATTGATTGATTGATTGATTGATCGATTAATTCAAAAGAATAAAAGCACAAAAAAGCCTGAAAGCTTGTTTCCATTGTGGTCCTTTTGGGGAGGGAGAGTTGCACAGTTGCATTAAACTAAACAGAACAAAAACTATTTTTTTGAGTGGTGCAACCACTCCCTTACGGAGCTATGTGTGTGGGTGGCTGGGTGGGTGGCTGGCTGGGTGGGTGGGTATGAGCACGAAAACAGCATGGTTGTTTTTCACCACCTGTGCGCAACCTAACACACACACAAACACACGTGTACGCACGTATTAACTGTATATATGATGCTTTCAGGTGTGCCAGTACAGTACAGTAGTAGAGGGACTGCCACACGGTAACTCTCTCATTTGTCAACTGTTTCGGATGCGCGGCGGCACACTGGAACCGTCCCGGCCCCCTGGGTACGTTCCTATGGGTCTGGAACCCCCCCCGGAACCCCCACACGGAGTTGCACCAGTCACTTCACATGAGTGTGATTTTTTGTTTTGATCAAAATCATGTTTAATGTAAAAGTTTCAGAACGTGAACTAAGCTGTGTACAACTTCAAATAAGTGGTAAACATGTGCACACACACACACACACACACACACACACACACACAACAACCACAAACCAGTGATTACCAGTGATTCGATTAATCGAATACTAAATTAGTTGACAACTAATTGAATAGCCAATTTGATTGCGATTAATGGATTAATCGTTGCAGCCCTAACACACACACACACACACACACACACACACACACACACACACGCTCGTGCACACACACATACACACACACACACACACACACACACACACACACACACACACACACACTCATATCTTGAATCTCATACGGTCAAAGCTCCCTCATGTGAATAGAGATTGGGTCAGACAGTGAAACAAAAGAATAGATGGAAGGGAGAAAGAAAGAGAGCGGTAGAGAGGCAGACTAAAAGGGGGCTCCCAGGGGGCCCCAGGCTCTCATTAGCAGTTATTAACTTTGTTTTGATCAGCTCTAATCCCTGCACCCTGCTGTGACCCCACCATTCACCTTTCTTTCCGACCCTGCACCTCTGTGTGTCTCTGTGTGCATTGCGTGTGTGTGCGTGTGTGTGTGTGTGTGTGACGTGTGTGTGTGTGCATGTGTGTGTGTGTGCATGCACGCACACGCGTGTGCCTGTTTGTTTCTTAATAAAAGCCATGTCGCCAGAACTGATAACTGTGAACTTTTTTTTAGGTACTCCTGAGTGTTAAATTGACTCAGATGAACCCGTGGTATGCGTTCAATTTTACTCTCTCAGAATTAATTTAACACTTGTTTCTGTTATGCAATGCTTGACTGAGAGGCCTGATTCTCAAGGACTTTAGTGACAGTTTTAGTTGATTTTCTCTCACATGATTCCATTATAATCAGCATGTAATGTGCACACAGTTTCCCTGCTGTTACTCTCCCTTCTGCTCAATTGAGGCCAGAATCATTCTTGTTTTTCATGTATTTGTCTATTTAACGTAATGTATGGACAATACAATACAAGACCTGCCAACTAACCCTAACCCTAACTGGAAAAGAATGCAAAGAAAGTATCAGTGATAAAACAACTCATACATACAGCTTTTGACCAAAACGTGAATGTTCAGAGTCTGATAGCTGTAACAGGGTGACACACACACACACACACACACACACACACCTCTGAAGTACAATAATGCACATGTTATATTAGAAGGTATTTGTTCTGATTAATAATTGTTTGTCTTTATTTTCTATATACCAGTGCACTAACAAGTGTAACCATAAACCTGAGAGGTGGCAACTTGCACTGCTCTTTGAAACAAACATGGCCTAAGGAAACTTCTCAGTAGGCTTGGGAATAGTAGTGAACACATACATGCAGTAGTATACAGTGCACTGTGTAAGAGCAAAAACATTGCTCCAAAGCTGTATCCTTTCCATATGGCAAAGCACTAAATCAAAGTGACAAAAGACTTAGTCCTATGGCAATACAGGCATTGACATCAACAACATGAGACCATGACCCATTTTCTTCTTATTGAAAAGCAGTGGTGTCAGCTTCAGACTCTAATGTACCTTACAGCCATGGTCTCGTAAACAGGTTTTAACAGGAGCCATTCCAATAAGACTGCTATGGTCAGGCAAGTTACAAGACCAGAAACATCCCAAAGAGACTTTTCCTGAGTGTTCATTTAACTCTGAGTGTAAAATTTGACCCATAATGTTGGTCCACAGTTAAAATGTTCCAGAATGGAACAAGGAAAACCAGTCCCACCATATTCATGTCAAAATCTTCTTCATTTACACACAGGCACACAAATGCACACATTCTTGTACTTGTACTGCTATATATTTGTGAGCACTTTTGACTGATTTTGATTCTTCATTCTGCACTTATTCCTTAACTTCTAACCCTGACATTAATCGTAAATCTAACCCTAACCCTAAAGCAGCTTCTTAAAAAGTAAGGAGGACCAGAAAAGATTGCAACATAACTATCTCTGATGGTGGCAGAGATGATGTTTTTGCCCTTGTCTGTGAGTTTGTTGTTCTGGAATTAATCTTGTGAACTGCTGGACCATACTCTTTGGGCACGCTGCCAGTAGGCCAAAGAAAACACTCACCAAATACTTTTCTAATCCGTTAATAGAGGGTATGCGTGTGACATCATCATCATCATACCCGGAACGCCTACTGAGTGTCAAAAAACGACTTTCATGGCCTTGACAGCCCATTTAATGCAATTAGAATCATTACATTTGCCACTCGATTTGCCACTGCAATCTGCATGCACATACGCTCTATAAAAAAATAGTTATTTAATATTTTTGTGCATGCATTACCCCCGCCCTCTGGAGTAGTCCTTCTTCATAGGAATAGTGGCCAGTGAGACCCATTCGGAAGTTCTTCAATCGGCTATGGTCCGTGTTTTCGGGACCGGGTTAACTTGTGACATCATTGACTACCAGTATACTGCATATTTTAACAGCAGTTTTACAATTCCTCATAGACACACACACACAGTGATCGACACAACACACATGGATGACTATGACACACACACAAGCCTTGTGCAGCTTTGTTTACATTTTTTTTTATTCTAATAGGCCTACACTTTATTTGTACAACATTCACGTTTTTGTTTAGCTTGTTTTTATTTCACACTTGCTTTGGCACTGCTGGAAAAGTGGAAATGTATCTTTCCCATGCCAATAAAACCCATTTCAATTGAATTTACCGGTAAATTGAATTGTGTGTGTGTGTGTGTGTGTGTGTGTGTGTGTGTGTGTGTGTGTGTGTGTGTGTGTGTGTGTGTGTGTGTGCGTGTGCGTGTGCGTGTGCGTGTGCGTGTGCGTGTGCGTGTGTGTGTGTGTGTGTGTGTGAGAGAGAGAGAGAGAGAGAGAGAGAGAGAGAGAGAGAGAGAGAGAGAGAGAGAGAGGGGAACTTAATGCAATCTGAACAGCTGCACATGCCAGGAGTTTTACACCTGTGTACTAGTAAATAGTCTACAACAAGAGGATAGTCTGCTATTGGATGCTGTCCATTCCAACAAGAAAGTTGAAGCACTGAATCAAGTAAGAACAGTTAATTTGCAAGCTTTGTTTTAAAAGCAAGGGCTGGTGGATGGATACCTGTGCTCTATGGAGTGTACTTTTCTAGTTTGTTTTAATTTTGTGCTATCAATGATTGGCATAACCATTTTCTTTAAACAGTGAGTGGACATACATCTTATGTTGGAACAAAACACTGCTATTGTTCCCTGTCACTCTTCCACACCTGTTGCTGGAACTGAGCTATGGCAGCCATCAGCCCCCTCCCCTAAGCTCTTGTTTTGGGCATAATCTTTGTGGCTGGCTGGGCTTTCTCATCTCCTAGAGTAGAGCTATCCCATGGGCATTCTCCTGTTCCTAAACACCACATGCTTCTTTATGTTGAATGCATTAATAATTTCCTGTCCGTTATGCATTTGACATTACTGTGTGTATCTTGCAGATGATTAATAGGCTGCCATCTGGATGACAAATGAATTAAGTGCACAAACCGGGCCTTGCACGACAAAGCGCTTCCTTTTTTGTCCTATAGGGAGAAAATGCCTGCTTTTCTTTACATTATTTTGGCTGTTTGCCATTTGTATGAAAATGTATACTGCTTCCTGGGGCGATAAGGCAGGATTGTTTGAGAAAATGACAGGTTATAGTTGGATGGAAAGATGCTGTCCAGAAGAAGTCAAGTCCCCCACAGACGCTTTAAGTAGGCCACTAGGCCTACTATTTTCATTGTTGTGTATAATTTGCTCCATTTTCATGTGACCTCATAGGCCTATATGTATCTTTTTCCTAAATAATAAATGCAGCTTTCCTGTATGTGTAAGTGTATAAAGGAGCAGTGATAAAATGTTGGCCTGAATGAATACTAACTTGGGCTGTTATAATGAAACAATAGGTTAGATTAGATCTTTCTAGACATATGTCTGTTGTTTGTAGCTCAGTTAGGCAAACACGGGATTACTACACTTTGGGAACGAGTAGTAGGCCCCTAACTAATAATAGACTACACAGCCACATGTCAATTGCAGGTGGTCTATAGGCTATAGAACTTGTTGAAAATATATCTCCCTATATAAACTCGGCAACATCAAATGATCAATGGGGCAGCGGGGAGCGGGGAGGATTACCATGGACCCTGCGGATGGAAATGGGAATCCACAGGTCTCTAGGAAATGATACATAACGCGATTTGTTATTATGAAGCGAGCTGTCAGCGCCGTCGCGGTCCACTGGCCAGGATCCGGTCAAGTCCAAACCTGATCCTCGTGGGGACAGTGCGATTTGAGCTCAGTCTCTGCAGTGTGGTGCCGCTAGAACAAACACAACTATTTATAACTGTGCACAGCACAATTTGCCATTTGTGAGTGAGTGGGGTGGGCAGTTAACTGGCTTGCTAGGGTGTCTGTACTGCTGTCTCCTCTGCAGCTGTCGTTGCCAACTGAGGCAGGGGAGTACATTTAAAAGATATCATGGAGATGAGCCAATTTAGTATTATAAATACAAAGTAGGCAGGTTCTCAAAGCAGCGGGCCCCTGCATTTTCTCTCTGCTATTTGCTATATCACATTTCAGCCCGTCCTGTCCATGCATGCGCGCCTTGGACATGGGATGGCCGATTGGCCAACTGGTCACTTAAAAGTTATTAAGTTACTCATTTCCAATTAAATGTGTAGGCTATGCAATCTAATTTAGAGAACAGGAGGGCTGCCCCAAATTGAAGCAAACAAGGCGTCTCAGTTTAGTTTTGGACATGGCGGTAGGCTATATATATGCGTATTGACACTTCGGGCCAACATATTTACATTTGGAAATGAAATTCCTTCCAGAACTGTAATTACCTGCCGCTGTATCCTTGTTCTCCTTGGTCTGTGTCCCCAGATCGGTGTCCTTCTTGTCATTGGTACAGGTCCCCTGGTCCAACCGTGCGTTAGTGATGGGGCAGCAGTAGCGCAGATCGCACTTCCCACAGCAGATGATCGCGTCCGCGCTATCAATCTTCTCCGGGCACTGGAAGCCCTCTCTCCACGCGCCCTGGTTGTCGTGCCAGCCGTGACAATACTCCCCACTGGCCTTCACGTCAATAATGACCAAGAGTAGAGTCACAATCACGGTGACAGACATCGGCAAACCGCCTCCCCACATCGTGGCCAGGGTGCCCGTGGCCGCGCACTGGCACACCAAGTGAAAGAGTGGGGCTTTCACTCCTCGGGTCTAACCTGGGGAATGGAACGATATGGAGGATCACCGCAATGAATGGGACAGGGGCGATAAAGAGAGAGATAAACAAAGCACCTTAAAGCTGTCATTTGCTAGGAGAATTCCGTGCGTAATTCGGTAGATCCACGAATGCCAAGCTGCTCCTTCACGTGGGAAAATATCCAAAAGTTGCCAGAATGCTGTTATGTTGTCACGTGATCTTGTTGAAATACCCAAATTAATTATATATACTCCTACTCTTTCTCTAATCTGTCTCTAATACTCCACTTGTGTGTCCACGAAACTCCGGTAAATCCAGTATCAGGAGGCTGAATTGAACTCTTCTGGCACGGAATCCATGTCTCCTCTTTATAGTGCACTCCTAAAATGACTATCCCCAGAGATGTAGGTAGCCCAATCCATACAGCCTAGTGAGCCTATACAGTATACACACTCCTTTTGTCCACTGGCCCCCAGCCTTAAGTGCAAGTTAAAATGTCCAATTTATATAACTTGGTCTGCATTGCTTGCTGGATGTAATAGAGAGACAAGTCAGACAACTTAGCCAATCTAGCCTAGAAAGGAGTAAGTATTCCTCCTGCATTGGCATCTGGGAGGCGTACTGCCGGTAGTTTCACACCTCGCTATATGAGGGTCTCTCCATTCCATTTAGGGTGAGAGTGAGTGAGTAGTAGCTACTAACAACGATCCATCCCTGTAGTGTACAGTCTCGCGAGGCTATGGGAAGTAAAAGAAAAGTAAACATCTTCTGCAATTTTCCCTCAAGAAGTCAAGCGGTTAGTAGTTGATGATCCGTCAGTCAGTCCCTCTGCCCTCAAGTAAGCCTGGGACCGAGGATACTCTGCCCTCCAATCATGTCAGTATACGTGTGTGTGTGTGTGTGTGTGTGTGTGTGTGTGTGTGTGTGTGTGTGTGTGTGTGTGTGCGTGTGCGCGCGCGCACGCGCATTTGGGTAACATCTCCTGTCTCTGTCTGTAGTCTGTTTCCTAAACCAACATTTCCTACACATTTCGTTTAAATTAACATTTCAAAAGATTACAATAATAATATTAATAATAATAATATATATATTTTCAAGTCAAGACAAACATTAATTCAAAAGAAGTTCAATTTTTTTATGTAAACATTTAAAAAAATATATAATTATTTTCACTATTTTTTAAATACGCTAAATGTATGTTTTGGGTCGTCATGAGCTGAAAAGTGTGTCAAAAGCGCCGCGCACACACACTACAAAGATTAAACTAACTGTGCCATCTAGTGGCCGTATCAAGCGTTACAGGTACATTCATTTCCCAGCATGCTCGACTGGTAAAGAGGCGTCCTTAGTAACAACAACACAGGAAGTGGCGCGCAACTGTTCAAAAGGGCTGCGACAAAAACAGTAAAACAGTAAGTACTACTAGCTTAATATTAACAGTGCCAGCATGCGAAGAACAAACAAGACTGTGTGTTATTTTACTAACAGATGCTAAATGTTTGCTCTCCTGCACTCGTATGTACACTACAGGCTACACATGTCCTGATGTGTCTGACTGTCGTGACTGTTTAATATATTAACAAAACTAAATACGAGTTTATTTAAGTTATGTAAGTAAAGCAACGTCGAGTACCTAAGTACTTGTGTTTCATACTGTTTTGTAGATGTCGTTTGTGAGGTTTGGGGGGCGCTCACAACACAGTCAAGGGAAGAGGCCTGTTGCACGCCCCAAGAAGACAGGTGCCCCTCAGAGAGAATGGGTGGTGAGTGTTCACACTCACAGCCATATGGTGTCCACAACAGAAAGTTGTTGTTTTTGTTGTTGAAGGACGCCCAAATTGATTTATATATGGCGGACCCCCCCAAGAGACACACACATTCCTGTTTCTGTAGCTTAAGCCGGGTCATACCGAAGACACAAAAACTCCCAGTCTCAGGGCAGACACTCTAACCACAAGGCCACTGAGCTGTACAACAGATCTACAAACTGACAACACCTCATATAGTGACTGAGCTCATAGCTTGTCTCTTTTCAAAGAGCCAAAGGTTTAAAGTTATTGCACTGATTTTAATGCTTGCTAGATAGATAGATAGATAGATGGATTTCTTTATTTTATTCATACTAATGTGTTACTAATATTGCTGGGGTCCCCGGGACCCCACTTTGAGAACCACTGAGAGAAATATACAGAAACATTAGTTTTGCTTTGTTTTCAGAGCACTGTTAATGATCTCTCTGTGCACAAGCCGACACCTGAGGAGCTGGTAAGTTGCTTGATGATGTCTTTCCTTGCTCTATGAATGAATGGCCACCAACCAGTTGGGTGTGAGCAGCACTTAATTTCTTTGGTCAAATTAAAAGGACGCTTATAAATATTCTCTTCCAGAGATATCGACACGAGAGTCACAAGTCTCATAACAGGGTTGTGGCCCAGTGGGAGCTGAAACAGAAGGCCATGAGACGCCAGCTCAGACACCCTGGGAGCCCGGCACCCCTGGACCATGCCAGTGCCAGCATCATCAGGGAGGTCTGTGAATTTCTGTGTGCTGGGTTGATGATGGCTCCTTTCACTTACACACTTTTAGTTTTCAGTAGCTAAAATATGGAATTAAATATTTATATCTGGTATTAGTCGTTAGTAATGTCAGTTTACCAGTTATTTGCTGCAAGGACAGTACGTGTACTTGGCTTACAGTACGTGTAAGCCAAGGGTCAATTCATTTTGACAATTTCCAGGTCTGTAAATGTATAGAAAAACCCCTAATGAGAAAGTCTGGGGTCTGGGATTTCATAATCTTTGTTACACCTAAATTAATGTACAATTTATAATTATGAACAGATGGTGATGTGTTTTTCTTTTGTAGGTGTTCTCTGACCAGCTGCTGTTGCAAGATGTTTTGTCCCGTTCAGATAGAGCCATGGCCGTGGTCAAGGATCTGTTTGGAGACGCTCCTCGTCGGCAGACTGGTAGCATAATTAATTCCATTTTAGACAGGTTTAGTAGTTATTATAAATAATTCCAATAATCCAAAAAGCATTGAACTACTTTCAGCAGTTCATGTGTCACGGCAGTTGAGATGGTGTCAACTCGACTGTCAAACACAGAATCGGAGGTCGATCGTAAGCACTCATTGTATTGTGTTGTGTGGCAAATCTAATCAATACATTTATTATTTTGCAGGCCACCCCAGCGTGACAATGGCTCCAGACTGTGACAATGACTCTGTACTGCCTGTAGTACAGAGACCAGATCCACCAACACCACTGTCTCTTCTTAGCCAGTCTATGATGGACCAGCAGGTGTGTTTCAGTGTTGTACATTCCGTTTACCATATTCACCCAGTGGTCATTTGGCAAATTGGCCACATGTCGTGTGATCATGATAAGTCCATTTTCTTTATATTTGCTTGAATATTGCTTTATTAATGTGCATTTGATACATTATTATTCCCTCCAGGCCCTTAATGAACTAGACGGTGCTGAGGAATACTACAGCGAAGAGGAGGCCGCTGCTGCTAGCCCCGTCTCTGTAGTACACAGGTAATAATGTGATCATAAAGAAAGTTAAGATTTATTATACCAATGTAAAACCCTGCTGTTATGGCTCTATTGTCCCTGCACCAAACCGCTCTGTTTTCACACGTAGAGCCAATCTACGGAAGATGAAGGCCAAGACTCCGGGAAGGCGTACACAACGACAGCGGGTCCAGTCCAGCTCTCGGCACCAGGGGATCAGAGATGGCGTTCCTGTGACTCCCTGTAGGTCAGGGAGAGCCCCCAATCCATCAGGTATAGGAGAAGAAAACAGAGTCGTAGTAGGATGATGCCCCGTGGCAAATCCAGCGACCTCAGAAGGGGCCCCTCAACTTATTTCTACCCTTATCCTCAGTAAAACAAGAACACAATCCCCTATACTAGACTACAGATGTGAAGGACGACTTCACCCATTTTCAACCTATCCATATCCTGTAATTTGTCCTCACTAATGCTCATAATAAAATGGTACCATATTATATTGAGGACCAGTTATGTGAAGATTAGTTGAAATGGGTGAAGTCGTGCTTTAAATGAGGGAAAGAGTTTCCATGTAGTTTACTCTATTAAGCCTTTACATTTTTTTACTATGTGGTAAACCCCATATCTTGATTGGCTTGAATTTAATATTCTGTCCTCCTCTAACGCTCTACACACTTATCTGGTGGTTTGTGTAGCTCTAAACGCCACAGTGGCGGTCCAGCGTGTGCGGTCCAGACAGAGCCAGTCAGAAGAACACAGCGAGGACCTGTCCGCCCTCGTTACTAAAGTACTCAACTCTGAGCCCACTACCAACCAGCCAGGTTAGTGTCGGGATGAGAATCCTCACACATGTATAGTTACTCTGGATTCAAATAAATGTACATGGAACAAGCGCAACATACCGGTAATTATCTTCATTTCTCCTTTTCATTGGTGTGTACCGTGTACGTCTGTATGTGTCTTTCCCAGTTGGCAATAGTGGCCGTGCCAGTAGGACCAGTAATCTACAATGTGGACCAGAGGCTTCAGGCCTTGACGGCTCTTCGCTAAGTGCTCTGAATGGGAACCAGTCCAGTCTGGGAATGTTGCAGACCATGCTGGGCCAGGTGGAGACTGAACTGGACTCACTAAGTCCCCAGGAATCGGACACAGATCCACAGCCACACAGACCTCAAGGCCTCACTGGATTCTCTGTAGCCCTGGTCTCCACTCTTGGGCGTCTGGTGCACCTACTGAAACAGGTGCAGTGGGAATCATGAGAAAAACACATAATCAGATTCAGCATGTCTTTATGGTTATGCACCATTTCCCCTTTTGCACTGCCAACACCAATGCTGGATCATACTATACTTTCAATATTAGGTGACCTGATCTAGTCTTTTACTTAACTGTTAACCTTCCGCAACGAGGCTGTACACTGGTGATCGTTCAGCATGTGATCTTGTGATGATTTGTTAACTACTACTGATAACGGATACAGCTCTCTACTTTCTTTTCTTTTTTCTTTTACTTTCTTTTCCCTTTTTGCTTCCTATATGATGAATTCCTGTTCTGTTCTTTAGCTACATACGTAGAAGTGTCTATTTGTATGTCTCTAAATGTTTTGATGAATTGAACAATGTGGACCCTGTTGTAAACAAGTGTAATGCTTAATTGGGTCGTCCACTCACAGTTAACAGTCTTTGTATTGAGTTTGTGCTTAAAATGTACTGTAAATTCTACAAACTGTTAATAAATATTTCAATCAATCAATCAATTTCATCACACCCCTCACCCAGGGCAAATAATGGCTGGGTATGTGGTATTTGTGACATCATTATTGGTATTGGTGCCTGCCTCGCCTAAATTCATCATTCTGCTCACTTTCTGCCTACAACATAATGTTAGAGGGAAGATGAGGTGAAGAGAGAGGCTCAGAAGAGGAGAAGCCTGGAGCAGGAGGTGAGAGAGCAGCGGGGGCTCATAGACGCTCTCACTGCCGAGACACTGACTCTGAGAGAGGAGAGCTTTGCCCTGCAGGTGAGCTTTTGCATGACACACACAGCACACCGCACTGTATCACTGGTACAATGTGACAAAAATGATCTGTCCAATCTGGATGTCTGCGGTTGAACTTTGTATTGCTGAAACCTACCAACCAGAATGCATAGGTAGCACTGGGTTCACTTTGGATTTTGTGCGGGTGCTTTTTCCACTGTCCAGGCAGGTCTGCAGCAGCGGACAGCAGAGCTGGAACAGATGTTGGACACAGTGGTGCTGGCACTGGGAGCACTGGAACTGCCGGTAGCACCCAGGGACTACAGAACTCAACACTCTACAGGTTTATTTATCTCTTTATTTGACTAATTAAAAAAACATACGGCTCCAATTTAAAGCCCCCGACAACCTGTTTCCACATGGTCCTGTGGCGTAAACAAGGAGATGGTGGCGTTAGCATTCTGATAAATGCTTTTTGTGGGTGTGCAACTGTGCATGTGTGCGTGCACATGCCTGTTGAGTAACTGTGGTGAAATGTGTGTTTTTCACAGACTGTCAACGTGGACCGCCTTTTCCCGAGCGAGATACAGAGCAAACACAAGTCCCTATAGCTCCTGCAGTGCTGCTCTCCCCACCTCGACAAATATACAACCAGCAACACAGCCCTGGTGAAGTCCCTCTCACTATAATCTGTTACTCTCCGAGTCCATTTGTTGACATGTAAAGCAGTGACTCTCAAACTCTTGAAATTCAAGAGCCCCCAATTTGATATGCATTAGGCTACAAACTACATCTAAATCTCTGGGACCTCAATCTACAGTGTAGATTGAGGTCCCAGAGATTTAGATGTAAATTAAACGGATTATACAGTGTAGATTCTACACTGTATAATCCTTTTAATTTAACTCTGAGAATGTACGATTTTTGTTTTTGTAATGATTTTTCTTTAAAGTGTCATGCTTCCAAGGAAGCCCAGCCCAAATGGAAAGAACACTTATATTTCATTTGACATAGACAATGAACCGACATGACAATTCACAAACAATGATCAAAGAAATACGTTAACCAACTTAAACACTCAAGCTTCATACTGTACATGGCAGATTACATAAATACAACTTAAAATACAACATTGAGCCTGTCGCCTCACATGAACATATTTGAAAAGTTGAGATTGTTTTCTCCAGTTAACACCCTGAGCGGCATAAACTGAAGTCTCCGTCCTATCAAATAGTAACACTCAACGCTCAGGACGGAGATTAATAAAAGGACAGAACTTTATTGATATCATAACCGAATGCATCGCTCCACAGGCTGGGAGCGCCTGTTGGGCAACATTCAATGTCATTTCCGGTTGGGACATCATCCAAAATGTTCCCCCCCATTTTAGTGGATGAGACCGAAAATCTTAAAACGTGAATAACTCTTGATCTAAATCAATCCGTCCAATTCTAATCAAAGATTATGTTTTTGACGGACCATCGCAGTCCCGTCGCTAGTCGCGTTAGAATTTATCATACCTCCCGTTGTCGATCGCCTTGGGGGTGTTTTGGCTACATCTTAGATCTAGCTACTTCAGCTACAACCAAGATGGCGCCTGGTGCATCTCTAAATGTGCTCTGTTGGGCGCTCTGATTTAATGGTCCTAAATACCCCTGGGCGTTCGTGGTGTTAACAGTTGTGCACTCACAGTTACAGACACATAAGGGCCAATTTGGACCCTTGGTGATCCCCAGACCATAAGTTGAAAACGAGTGATGTAAAGTAATCCACCCATTCTCTGTCCTCCCAGTGTTTCGACCTGTGCCTCTGCACCGGGACCTTCCATTTCCTGCCGACACCATGCGCTCCTATGAGGATGTCCGGGCGCTCAGCCCCACCCCCAGCTTCTCCAGCTTGCCTCTCCCTGACCTCCCGTCCACTTCCGCCCTGCCCATGACCTCTGACCCTCTGCGTTCACAGCCCTCCCAAGAGGCCCTGCTGGCCCAGATCGCTCATCTGACCCAGCAAAACAACATGATCAGGGCCCAGGTGAACCAAGCCAATGTTGGTGGTTCTGGCATCAGAGGATCACCCAATGGCAACGCAGAGCGTAGAGGCTCTACCTCCCACAGCACAGTGAGAGTGACACCCCAAAGCTTTGGAGAGGTTAGGTCGGCACCCAGCAGCACGGGGAGAGTGACGCCCCAAAGCGTTGGAGAGGTTCGTTCAGCGTCCAGCAGCACGGGGAGAGTGACGCCCCAAAGCGTTGGAGAGGTTCGTTCAGCGTCCAGCAGCACGGGGAGACAGACCCCCCAGCAGGTCCAGACTGCCCACGGAGAACCTCCTACACAACAGGTGCAGTGTTGCTAGGAGGTGTAATGCGATAACCCTTGACAACATCCTGTCTGCTGTTTACAAAACCTGCAAACGTAAAAGAAAAATGTTTGCTGCTTATGTGGAGTTGTGTAGTTTGGTACAACAGCGGTACATTTTTCATGCATAAGTTACACCAAAGCCAAGCAGTATCAGGATGAGAATCCTCACTCATTCAGAAAAATATATACTTACTTTGTCTGGATTGAAATATATTTACATGAACAAAAACATTATCATTTCTCCTTTTCCCTGCTGTCAGCTGTTTTTCGAAACTTGCAAATTTAAAATAATGTTTCTCAATCTTATGGAATTTCCTATAGGCTAGTTAGTTAACTAACTTAAACCTGCAGCTGTTTTTACTGATACAGTAGTTTGTGTAGTTTCCGAGGGCAATGGTTACAAACGGGAGGTTCACAAAGTTTGGACCGTTCAGAACAGAGGTGTCATACTGTATATACCACTGAACTTTAATAAAATGTTTGCTGTGGAGTGGAATAGTTTGGTACAGCGCTACAGTTTTCATACAGACCAAAGCCTCAATTGCTAGAAATCAGTCCTTTCAAATTATTTTGTGCATGTAGTATATTTCAGACCTGTGTCTGTGTCTTCTCATGCAGGCTTCAGTGCACGAAGCCCCCAGCATGAGCAGTGTGGAGCTGCGCCTCCTGGAGCTGAACAGGCAGAGTGCAGCAGCCAGGGGTCGACTGCTGGAGCTCATCGAGCAGCAGCGGCATAGCAGTGGCTCAGCCAGGGTTTCGCCCTCTGTCTCCCCCATCCCTCCCTCCGCCTTCAGTCCACACGCAGCAGGTATTGTGGATCAACCATTTGTGTTGTCGTCTGGCCGTCTGGGAGCCTGTTTGGTTGACTGCCATGCCATGTCGCTGCATGTCTTCTATGGAAGCATGTTGCGCAGTGAAAATAACCACACATTTTAAGTGGTCAAACTAGCAGCAATATGTTCAGAAACCTCTTCCATGACATCTTAATAGTCTTGGATATTTCATATAAAAGCAAAAGTTAAATCTCTGATTTATTCACCTGGTTGGCCGTATGTAAAACGGCAGTACCAACTTTACGAAAACATAATTTGTGGGTGGGGGCTCATTTCACACTGGATCACAAATTGCACATTGAGACTTATAGCCGAATAAAAAAATCTTGCTTTGATCCATGCATTCTCAGCTGGCGGAAGGAGTCCAGATGCTTGTATGCTGTTGCCTGCACAGGATTCCTTGTCACAGGCTAGTGGTGGTGGGAGACGGTAAGTGTGTGTCTGGTCTATGTTAACCATGTCTCAATGCCTGGGAACCAATTCACCACTGTCTGCACAGTCCACAGGAAGTTTTGCACTTGAAAACATTTTGGTTCCTACGCAGATCTGCTGGTAGTGAGGGGGCTTCACCAAGACTGGGAGATGAACCCAGGGGTAGCAGGACACAGCAGGTACATACTGTAAGTGTATTTGGCACCTGTCTAATATGTGTATCAGTGTATTTGCTGTTAAATTGATGCACCTTACGTCTAATCTCATGTACATATTGTACCGGATGAATATGCTATACATATGCTATACCCTTCTCTTTCGCCTTTCTGCAAATGTCAAAAATGTTGGCTCACACAAAAACAAATTTACCCACTTTTTTGTTTACACCTGTAATGTTGCAAACATAGTTTGTTTAGTTGAAGTTGAATGGAAAAACAAATGTTCCTTCTCTTCACAGCAGGCAGGCCAGCTGAGAGAACGAGAGGGATGGTTTGCATTGTCCACACATATGAGATAACAACACAAGCGATGGATTCAACCTGGGGAAACTTGACAAATGTTACAGACTGATGTTTCTTTTCTTTTTTTATTGTGGTTTTAACCTATGCAATATTTTATGAATAAATTATACATGCTTGATTTTTAAGAAGGAACTGCGTGGTTTCTGGGATGAGAAAAGAAAGTCTAGTTAGTACAAAAGGACCTCAATGGGGCTTTCTCTCTTAGCAGACCTTGTATTGAACACTGCTAAGCTTCAAAGGTGTTTACAATCACCAGTGATGATGGAAGAAGTACTTATTACCCTATTGTAGAAATAGTCTGTTACAGGTACAAGTTCGGTATTGAAGATGTTCTTGAGTAAAAATAGCGACCTCGCCCTTTACCCGTGCAGGCATCCACCTCGTTGACGGCAGACTACTGGGCGAGTGCTGGCGCTTTGGCATGGGGGGTCAGATCAACATGGAATTAATTCTGTACTGGCTATATAAGGAGCATGACGTGAGTGTACAGGGTTTGATGAGGTCAGAACATATGGAATGTCAGAACAGGTGAGCTCCATACAGTATATGGAGATCTAAGGGTGGTAGCGGGGACATTCTCTTGAGTGTACAGGGTTTGATGAGGGCCCAGGTAGGGCTGGGCCTTAACTTCCGGGCCTGTTGAGAACTCTAGTTTTTGCCGGGTGCGGCTGCACTAATAACTTTGGGGCAGGCCCGTCTAGAGTTTGAAATTTGAATGGACAGGTAAGTCAAAAGGCGGGAGACATCGAAGATGGAGATGAGGAAGGATCAGGTTCTGACAGGAAAATGCACGATTCAGAATGCATGATCCTATAGTTAACTGCGACCTTTGGTTACAACAAAACTTTAATAAAGTGAAAATACCCAAAGTGAATTAAACACGGTGCGTTTTCGGAAACCCGATGGAGAAAAGCTGCTAAAAATCTGATCGGTGTGTGGGGACCTTTAGGATCAATCTATATGTGCAAAAATAGGTAACAGAGGTCCTCTGTTCAAGCACTAGATTTCTTTGCACTATACGTGGCCATTTACCCTGTCAAGTGATTAGGGCTCATGTCAATTTTCACTTTGCAGTAGCCTACTACTGAGTCCTCCGAGGTGGAAAGTCTTATCTGGTGAGGGTGTGACCCGAGGTTGATTGTCAATTTGTCAGGAAATAAACTACATCAACCACCAAGCATTGCGATATAAGTTTACTTCCGCAGTTCCGCTGTTGCTGAGCAACGAATGCAAACGACGATGGACTACGAGGATCAAACAAACGAGGAAAGACAAGGTAACCCAAATTAGTAATTACCTAATACAAAAGTTACTTTATTATTAATAAAACTCTATTTTTAATACTTACTAGTACACTTATTTTTGGACGTGTTATGTTGTATGTAAAATGTTTGTTAAAGTTTAAAAGTCTTACAACGCTTTGCCGTTAACGTAGACCAACAACACGTTTTAGAACTTTATAGAATTTTGATGACATTTTCCCAATTACGTTTATACGGAACAGCCGCGGCTAGAATGCGGAAACATTTAATAGTAAAGTCTGACCAGACCACGAGACCAGTCCACTAGACACGCAGTGCACAGACACAAACCTGGGCAATCCACAAGATGGCACTGAAAGTTCATAATTCCAAACAAATGTTTCAATCAAAACGAATGTTGATTTTAAATAATTAAAAAGGGGTCATCGCCTGAAACCATTCCCCAGGTTTTATGTTCCCCGCTTACCTCATGGTCACTATCTTGAAGTAGTCTACCGGTATATCAGTGTGTAGGCATGGAACCAACAGGTCACTGCACTGTGCAAACTCCCCAACCGTACGAGAAAAACGGACCAAGTTGGTTAGCCTGCTCTACTTCAATTTTAAAACTTTTCTTTTAAGTGTAAGCCATATATGCATTATGCACTTAGTTCTCTTCTTGTCTTAATGTTCTCTTTTACATTTTCTATTGGCACAGAAATTAAATAAAATGTAAAGAGGTCAATTGAATTAAACATGATCTTGTTGCTCATGGTGCTACTGATGAAGCCTATATTGCTTTGATGTTGCTGAGCCTGTTTCTGATGCCTGTATTTTGTAAGAGGTTATTGTGATTGCCTAATTGTAATTGTCTGTGATTAATACATGTTGCCGCCATGAATGATATTGTTTAAATATATAGGCCTATATTATTTTCACCATACATATTACGTCTGCTGTGGTATTCATGTGCAGCTCCTGCTCTACAAAGTACTGAACAGCCAGTCATCCAGGAACAGGAAGATGAGGAAAAATCAAACATGAAGCGCCTCCCTGATGAAGACATGTTCTACAACTATGAGGAGCTCTACTCCAGACCGTTCATCACACCACACTCTGAAATCCCAGAGAACCTCCTGCACCTTTCGTATCTTTCAATAGAATTATGTTTAGCCATTGGTGAAAAAAGTACTCACATTTTACTTAAGTTAAAATATCAATACAATACTGCAATATAGAATTACCTCTCTTACCAGTAAAAGTCTGGAATTCAATTAGCTCTGGTCCATAGCTCTAATGCGTTGCATTAAATGCTCTACATGCAACGCATTATAGAGCTATGGACCAGAGCTAGAGTTCAATCAACCTGCTGGCATCAAAATGTACATAAATCTACCAAAAGTAGCTATTATGTAGAACTTCCCATTTCAAGTTTTCAAATGTATAAAAATATTTAGAAAAGAGCTCACTTGTGTCGCATTACGACGCATTGTGAGCTTGTAGATCAGCTATTTTCAAATGGCTGAAATGTATATAGGGCAGAAGTGCTTAATCTTCACTCCTTAACTCTGGTGACATGTAGGCACTCGTTTGGCTATGACTGTGAGCGTAGGGCCAACCTACAGCTGCTGGATGAGAGAACCCTAGCCTTTATAGCAGGCAATCTGGTGGTCCTACTAGATGTTTCCACCAAAGAGCAGCACTATCTCCGGTCCTGTAGCGGGGGAGGAATTGGTACCATTATGGTAAGGCATCTCATATCATGCTTTATCATCATTCTGTAGATCCAAGCTTTTAAAATACATCCATAGACACAACCACATACTCCACACAACCCATGCATGGACATGGCATTCAAATGTTTTGTACTGGCTCTCTGACTTTCCCCCTGTGTTCAAAGGCCCATCCAAGCAAGAGGTACTTTGCTGTGGCAGAGAAGGGAGACCAACCCAACATCATTGTGTACGATTATCCTTCACTTAGACCCTTCCGCGTCCTCAGAGGTACAGTATATGTTTCAGACATTCTTTTTCTTCACTGTTTTGTTTATTCAAGATTCAGGGTATACAGTAACTCAAACAAAATGACAGTATATGTGACACACCCATACGGAACATATCAAAGAAATAACATGTACATATATAACTGTTGTGAGCACCATACACAAAATATTGTGGCAGCATCAAATAAAATAAATAAATAAAAAGTTGCATAGTCCTATGCTAACATGGAAGCGACACTGATATAAACCACATAACCTGAACCAAGTTTTAAAACAAAAACAAGACAAACATACGACAAGACAAGACAAGACAACATGGCATGGTTATTGGTCACCCTTTCAAAACACAATGGACATGGCAGTGCATCCACACATGGCTCCTAATAATAAATATACTGAACAACCCAGCTACGTCGGGAATCTAGCATGCTCAAATCCAGGATTAAACTCATTCAATCTGGAATATCTTGAAACTGCAAGTCATTTACTAGTGCGAGGAAGGGGCCCCATGTGTCCTCAAATTTGGATACCGAGCCTATCAGGGTACATCTAATTTTTTCTAATTTAATAAAGTGGAGTACATCTCTAATCCAGTGAAGATGGGTTGGGGGAGCAGAGGACTTCCATTTCATCAGAATTAGACGCCTAGCTAAGAGAGTGGTAAAGGCCACCAAGTGAGCTTTGTATTTTGACAGGAACAGATCAGGGGGAGAGATTCCGAAAATAGCTGTCATTACATTTGGTTCAAATGGTACCCCAACACTACTCGACATAGTGTCAAAGATCTTAGTCCAATACCTACGTAAAGAAGGGCATGACCAAAACATATGTATATACGTGGCAGGGGCCGAACGACACCTATCACACAGGGGATCAATATCACCATATATTTTGGATAACCTAACTTTAGTGAAATGCACACGATGGATGATTTTGCATTGGATTAGCCCATGCCTCGCACAAATGGAAGAAGAGTGGACAAGACGTAAAATATCTTCCCAATCACCATCTGAGATTTCTTCTCCTGAATCCTCTTCCCATCTGTTCTTAATATTTTCTATTGAAGTAGGCCGCAAAGAGAAAATACAATTGTACATAACCGATATTAGGCCCTTCGTGCTCGACAATGGAGTTAAGAAAGAATCAACCACAGTAGCCTCTGGAAGGTTTGGAAATACAGGGTTAAGGCTACGCACAAAACTGCGAATCTGAAGATATCGAAAGAAGTGTTGATTTGAAAGGGAATATTTCCCAGACAGCTGTTGAAATGAGGCAAATACCTTGTCAATATACAGATCACTGAGCTTTGTAATACCAAGTGATGACCATAAAGAGAAGGCATTATCACTCAAAGATGGATGGAATAAAGGGTTTGCTGTTATTGGGGCAAGGAAGGACTGGGCCTGTAGACCAAAGTGGCGCCTGAATTGATTCCAAATTATAAGTGTGGATTTGACAATAATATTCTTAGAATAAGGGGTAAGAGAAAAACGAATAGGGGTATGAATAAGAGCAGTTAACGAGGCAGGCCTTACTGAGGAAGATTCCATCTCAATCCATGTTGGACGTAAAGGTGATTTCTCCAACATCAGCCAAATTCTAAGATTGGCTGCCCAGTAATAAAACCTAAAGTTAGGTAGGGCTAACCCACCCTGAGGTTTGGGTCTTTGTAATAATGTTTTACTGATCCTGGGAACTTTTTTATTCCAAATAAATTCTGAGATCATGCGATCAATTTTATCAAAAAACGAGAGGGGGAGAAAAATGGGCAGGCACTGGACAAGATAAGAGAATTTTGGGAGAGAATTCATCTTGACACAATTAACCCGTGCAGCAAGAGATAAAGGCAATAGAGACCACCGTTCAAAATCTTCCTGGAAGCGAGTCAGTAAAGTACCAAAATTACATTTGAATAAATCTTCAAACTTGTCTCTAATCTGAATACCAAGGTATTTAAAACCATTCAGAGCTATTTTAAATGGAAAATTGCTCAGCGGGTAATTACGTGCGGCTGCGTTTAATGGGAGTAACTCACTTTTATCGAGATTCAGCTTATAACCAGAGATGAGGCCAAATGAGGAGAAAATATCAAGTATCGCCGGAATGGACGTAGATATGTCAGAAATAATGTTTCAGACATTTTGAGGAGAGAGAAGGGAGAACACTTTTTTTATAAGTGGCAATATTAAGTAGTTGTGTTCACCAGACTTACACATAACTAAAACATAATTAAAGACAAGTATATCTATCTCCATCTGAGTCGGTTTCCAAAAGTAGGTATAGCAACTTAATGAAGCAACTGAATAAAATATAGATATAAATCTACAACAGAGAAAATCCAGTAATTTGTGAGCCTATATTATTTGGTATTGCGTTTAGGTGGTACAGAGAGGGCATACAGCTGTGTAGATTTCAACCATGATGGCACCTTGCTGGCCAGTGTGGGCTGTATCCCTGACTGCATGCTGACCCTGTGGGACTGGAGGCAGGAGCAGGTTATGCTGCGCTGCAAGGCCTTCTCTCGGGACATCTACCGAGTCACATTCTCCCCAGACCGCCCTGGACAGCTCACAACCTCAGCACCTGGACACATCAAGTAAGTGGCTGCTCAACACATATGTTTCTAACCTGTTAGCACTACAGAGTATTGGTATTGTTTGACCCCATTTTCTTTCTCTCTCTCTCTCTCTCTCTCTCTCTCTCTCTCTCTCTCACTCACTCACTCACTCACTCACTCACTCACTCACTCACACACACACACACACACACACACACACACACACACACACACACACACACACACACACACACACACACACACACACACACACACACACACACACACCCTCACACACACACACACACACACACACACACTCACTCACTCACTCACTCACTCACTCACTCACTCACTCACTCACTCACTCACTCACTCACTCACTCACTCACTCACTCACTCTCTCTCTCTCTCTCTCAGGTTCTGGAAAATGACCAGCACATTCACTGGTCTTAAATTACAAGGGCTTACAGGAAGGTTTGGGAAGACAGCTCCTACTGACATCAAGGGCTATATAGAACTACCCGATGGCAAGGTCTGTCCACTGCTGTTATGCCATGCTGAGAAGAGTACAAAGACTGAGACTTTTATAGAACTCAACTGAAATAGTTATAATGTGTTATGCATTTCTCTCCATCTTGCCAGGTGGTGTCAGGCTCAGAGTGGGGCAACATGCTTCTGTGGGAAGGGGGTCTGCTCAAGGTGGAGATCTGTCGAAAAGGAGGCAGGACATGCCACACAGGGGCCATCCAGCAGTTCATCCTGGACGAGGGAGAGCTGATGACCATCGGTTCTGACGGAGCGATACGGGTAATTTATCAATGTAAAAAATAACACAATGGGCTTTTTAACTTTTTACCTGTGTCACTCCCCATCTCTCTCCCCCCATTTCCTGTCAGCCCACTTTCCTATCTATAATAAAGGCATAAAACCCAAAAAAATGAATCAGAAAATGAATCATGGATTAAGTCATACTTTCAGTTCTATCAAAGAACTTTCATGTAAAGAAAAATAGCCAATCTACAAGTTTGCAATGTGTTTGTGAGCTCGTAGATCTGCTGTTTTGGAGAACATTTGGAGGCATGATGCCGCGGTTAAAGTTGTTATATCCAATAACAATAAAGGATCTAATATATAATGAACTCCCACAATTCCCAGATACGCTCCCATTCAATTGTATTTTTTCTTTTTTTTCACTTAATTTTTATTGAAGGAAGAACAGACAAGAAAAAAACAACTGACAAGACTATACGGAAAGAAAAAAAAAAGTAAAAGAAAAAAGGCTGCATTTTTCATATTACAAAAAACATTCAATGAAATCCTATTGCAATATCGCTAGGCTGAGAGAAGAGATTCCACTTTTCCCACTTTTTATAGAATTTATCCTCTTGTAGTCTAAGTATGAATGTTAGTTTTTCCATAGCATACAGTTCCTCAATAATGTCCATCCATTGATCTTTCGTTGGTGGGTCCTGCTGGCACCAGCGTCGTGTGATTGCTTTTTTACTTGCTGCTAAGAGGATCTTGATTAAATATTTATCATGTATTAGAAACTCTTCAGGGATATTTCCCAACAGTAGAAAAGGAACAGACAGAGGTATCTCCAAACACAGAATGGTGGAGTGGATGTCCTGCCAGTATTTCTGAATTTTAGGACAAGACCAGAAAATATGAGCGTGGCCCGCCCCCTTGTGGCCACACTGTCTCCAGCATGGCTGATCTGTTTTCAGTTGTCTTGATTTAATTTTGGGTGTAATAAAAAATCTCGTTAGGGTCTTCCAACAGAATTCTCTCCACATTCTTGAATTGGTGGATGTAATTTGTGTATTGCACATGTTTACCCATTCCTCTGATGTGATGGTAATCTCCAACTCTTTCTCCCAATTAGTTTTAATGTACTCTGTGGAATTGACCCTAGCTGAAACCAGGGCATTATATATACTGGACACTACTCTTTTATATGCCTGAATAAAAACCTGTATGAGATCGTTTGAGGCCACCGGCTCGGATGCTTTCACCTCCCCCATAAAGTACTCTCGTATTTGGAGGTATCTAAAAAAAGTCCTTGTTATCTATGCACATACACATATCTTTCAATTGTTCAAAGTTCAATAACACATTGCCTTTCATGGCAGTACTGTAAGAGGAAAAACCATACCGAGCCCATCACCTGAAAGTTTGATCGTACACACCAGGCTTAAAATCTGGATCGTAAGCGGGCCCATTCAATTGTCTTTAATGTCATCATCATCTCCATTCACCATGTCTCTGCCATGTTAATGTGATTTCCTCTCACTGTGTCAGAGCTGGGACTTTGAGAGCGTTGACACTGCAGATTGTAATGATGACAGCGAGATGTTTGAGATGGAACCCATGAATGAGTTGGTGGTCGGACGTGACGTCAGCCTGTCCTCCATGGTTAGGAGCTCCCAGCCTGACTCTTTCATCTGGTTCGCTCAGGTGAGTTGGCAGAGAGTTGCCAAAAGTCGCACAAGCTAACATTACACATTATTATTTATTTAATTTGGGTGTAGTAAGTAATAACAAACCCTTATTTTCCCCAACTTCTTGCCTTGTAGGATTCAAACGGAGGCATTTGGAAACTGGACCTTTCGTTTTCCAACATTGTGAGTTTTGTGGACTGCTATTATTTGTGTGTAGCTCTAAACATTATGATATCGATGAGTAATGCCTTGTGTGTACTGTACTGTATGTGTATAATAATAATAATTATTATTATTATTATTATTATAATATAACTTATCTATATGTTTTGTGAATAAGACCCAGGATCCAGAGTGCCTGTTTTCCTTCCATGCTGGGGGGATTCAGGGAATGGATGTATCCAGGATAAGCCATCTAATGGCTACTACTTCTCTGGACCGTGAGTAAATTACATGGTTATGTGCACATATATGTATGGACACACACATCATGCAGCCACACACGTAAAAGCACTCACTGATTATCCTTATTCCACTGTTGTTCTTTCCCAGGTTCTGTAAAGGTTTATGACTTCCTTGCAAAGAGGGAACTGACAACCAGCCAGTTCAAACAGGGTGGAACTGCACTCAGCTGGGCTCCACCCGTGGTGTGTATGTGTAATTGGTATGATAAAGTGTCTACCTAAGGGGCGCCTGCTGGCCTAGTGGTCCAGGCACATGCCACATATAGGCTCTGGCATGACAGCGTGTCGCGTGTTCGAGTCCCGTTCATGACGACCTTTGCAGCATGTCTCTCCCCTTCTCTCTCTCCCTCTTTCCTGTCAATCTCTACTTGAAACTATCAATAAAGGCAAAATAAGTGTCTACCTAAAGGCTCTTTTTGACTACAAGAACTAAGACCTGTGCCATGAAATGTATTTCACACATTCTGGATTTGTTAAGATTTATTCGGGGGCTTTTTATGCCTTTATTATTGGTAGGCGGGATCAGGAGTCGAACCAGCGACTGTCTTTTTTTAGTATCAGGTTCTGGAAGATTCTGTGTTACCTTCTTAGTGGAAAACAGCTATAAGTGTCTGACCGACACATTTGCCTCTGTGTATGCAGGTGAACCAGCGTGGAGGTCTGTTGGTGACAGGCTTTGAGGACGGAGTGGTTCGCCTGCTGGAGCTGTACAATCCCCAGAGCCTGCAATCGGTCGCTGGGCGCAGCGGCAACGGAGAAGCGGAACTGCATCTCAAGCAAGCCTTCAAGCCCCATACTGCTCCTGTGACCGCGATTGCATACGAGCGCAATGGAGAGATATTAGCCACAGGGGTAAGAGGGTGGAGCATAATGGGCTAATTGCCATTTTGACATACAAGTATCTACATTTATGAGTTTCGTTTAGCTGTTGAATACTTTTATTTGACTTTCAAATACATTTCTTGCTTCTCCCCTAGAGCTCAGACTGCACTGTGTTCTTCTTCACGGCCCGGGAGCAATACAACCCCATCGGCTTCGTCGAGGTTCCTGGACCAGTGCAGCAACTGGAGTGGTCTCCTCAGTCCCATGTACGTACAGTAAGCCACATCAGGGCGCATACGTTGGTCCGACGTACTAACAGTCCGACACATGCGTGGCTGGTTAAGACTCACCCGTGGCTTCAGACATGCGTTGCTGGTTAAGACACATGTGTGGCCGGTCAAGACTCACCTGTGGCTGAGGACATGCGTTGCTGGTTAAAATTCACATGTGGCTTCCCTGTGAGGTTAGGGTTAGGTTAGGGTTTGTGGTAGGGTGTCGGACTAGTGAATATCGGACTAATGCCACTCAGATTTCCGATCAGATCAGGAAATCCAATCCAAGCTATAATGTGGATCAAATCTTCAAAGCGTAGTTCAAAACAGAATCATAGGAATGGGATCAGTTTGATCCAAAACATCAGCATTACCTTGATCCCACTGGAGGGGTGGATTTAGGGTGCAATTACCGATTACCAGAGCAAAACGCAATATACAATTAATTTTAACATGTTTCGGAAACGTTATAAATAAGATGTGTGTACATTTAAATACTACCTTATTTGTATCCTTTATCGTTGATTCAAAGATTTCATTTATTTTGGTCACATTTGCAATGTACACTTGCTTACCGCTCAGAACAGTGTATTCAAATAATGATCTTAGAATAAAAATTAAAAAAGCAACCCCATAGCCTCCCTTTCCTGGGCAATAGAAAAAAGGGCCCTTTGAGTGTACTGCATGTATTGTATGAATTACTGATGAATTGAGTACAATGGACCACAATGGAAACAAAAACAACTCCCCTGGGGCATCCTGTACTACCTTTAAAAAAATGTTAATAAAGTATTCAATAATACCAAATCTCTCACCAATCTACAAGCTCACAACATGTCACAATGCGGCAGGCCTGCTATTTTAAGCAAATGTTCGTCATCAGGCCATGCCCAGCATAGGGACGTTGTGGATGTGGTTAAAGCTAACTGTTTCTTAACGATCAAATCAAACATGTGTTTGTTTGTGTATTTACTTAAGAGCCAAAGCACGCTGTTGATCCTATGTGCGAGCGGCCATGTTGTCGAGGTCCAGTCTCCGGACCCGGAGGACCCGAGGCCAAGCAAGACGTACCAGCTGTCTGAGCTGCCCGCCAGATCCTTCAGTTTCAGAAGCATCAAATCACGCATTAAGGTCAGAGCAGAGCTCTGGCAGACTGCCCGTCCCTCTGATGCTGGTTTTTGTTGTCACACTTGTGGTTTGTCTTATTTTCTCAGCTTCTTTGTTCAGTCACAGCCCCCTTTCCCCGTCTTTGATGTGTGTTTGTGTGTGTGTGATCCCGTTGGTTTCCCGCTTGATTGTGTTTGTGTTGAATTTGTACATCTTGTAAGTTGTGCGTCATTTCAGAGGGAGGCGGCAGTCGCACGGCGCCAAGAAATGAAGCTGAGGAAGGCCAGCGAACGAGCGGGTCGGCTGGAAATGGCCCGGGAGAGCGGGCAAGAGGCCGATGATGAGGAGCAAGAAGAGGAGAATGAGGAGGATGATGAAACTCCCCCAATTTACATACCAGACCCCCCAAGTCCACTCTGCTGTGGCTTCTACTCAGAGCCAGGACAGTTTTGGCTTTCTATGGTACACATCCACCCACCCACGCACACACACACACACACACACACACACACACACACACACACACACACACACACACACACACACACGCACACACGCTTAGATACACAAACAGGCCTCTTATATTTTTTTCCTCTTTTCTGTTTGTGCATTTTAAAGTCTGTGTTTGTGCTTTATAAAAGTCTGTTTTCTGTTTCCGTTTAAAGTCGCCATGACACACGCCAACATGCCAAGCAAGACATTACTACGCAAATGGATTCCGTCTCTCAACTAATCCTCTGAGTTTAAGAACGAAAGAACCACACACAGTGAAACAAGCATTATCAAACGTGAATTGTTTTTCTCTCCCTCTCTCTCTCTCTCTCTCCCCCGTCCAGGGGGGATATGACGCAGGGTTTTTATACCACTGTAAGTTTTCTGAGACGCAGGACACGGACCCGTCTCAGCTTCAGGACGAGCCCTTTGCGTTCCTGCCTGTCCAGAACACAGGCGAGGACCCCATACACACTATCAGCTTCAGGTATGCTGGCCAATGAACTGACTCCAATGCAAAATATATCAAATGCATGGTTCAGTGCTACTTACCTGTATATGTACCTACAGTATACCACCCGGTTTGTTTCTTAGCTCAGATAGACAGCTGATGCTGTGCGGCATGCACTCGGGTGCCATAAGGGTCTACCCCCTGCAGCCCGGAGACCACCTCCTCACCTCCATGCAGGCCTACTGGTCCCTCAGTGTCCATGACAACCAGTACGGACACCTGCGGCACATATGCTGCAGCCACGATGACCAGTTCGTGCTGACAGCCGGGGACGACGGGAACATCTTCTCCTTCAGCCTCCTGCCTCCGGAGGAGCTGCAGAGAGCCCTGCGCAGGAAGAAGGCCAAAGTACCATCGCCCAGGGTCAGCCACGCTCCACGCTGCAGACGACACAGTCCACCTGGACCTCTGATATCATGCACCGACATAGATCTAGTAGTATCTGTTAGCAGTTGTAGTGAAATCAGTACGATACAGCTTGGTGGTACAATCAGATAGCAAGTATCACTTTCTGGATGGATGGATTGGTGGATGGATACATCCCTGCATGGATGGATGGTTTGATGGATACATGCATTGACACTTGCATGGTCATGGATGGATAGGGGGATGAACTCTTAGGCGAATAAAGGGATGGAGAAATCTCCATCTTTATTTATACCCGGGAGTACAATTGAGGTCAAGCCCTCGTTTTCAATGTAGCCAAGGTTACAATACAACACAAAATACATCCAATACACATACAAAATTATAAATGATAAAATCAGGGTAAATTACAAAGGAACTTTAAGGAATAACAGCCAGTCAATCAAAACGAAACAAAAATAACTCAATTAAAAACAGGAGCAATCACGGTTAAAAATGTTTTGGAGCATTCCTTTGAACTGACCAAATGATGGCAGGGAGCTCAGTTTAAAGAATTTTGGAGTTCATTCCAAGATGTTGGGCCGCTGACAGAGAAATGCTACATGTAAAGCAGCCCTACCAGACCAAACAAATTCCTTACCTATCCATTATGTATTTACTGCAGCCAGGTGTTGAGGCAGAGGTCACCGCTCCTGACATCGAGGACCCAGCAGCCTACAGGTGACACCACACACACACAAGCATGCACACATTTAAATTGGTTTTATTCTTTTCTCATTCTTATTCATCTCTATCTCTCTCTCTGTAGCATAGCGACAGCGAAGCAGAAGCTGGAGATGGACCACTTGCGTCGAGAGGCGGAGCAGAGGAAAGTGGAGAGACGGAAGACATTGGTTGACCTTCAGAACCAGTTCAGACAGCTGCTACACCAGAACCACGGGCTGCCAGAGCACGTTCGCCTGCAAAGAATGGTACGCACGCACGCACGCACGCACACACCAAATCACACTCCAGTCACACTCAATACATTGCAGAAGTGTCAAAATCACACTTTTAGCACACGAATGCAAACAAAGCTGATTCTGCCAAACAGTCCCCACCTATTATGTCTCTGCAATGCGGAGCACAGTATTTGGACTTGGGCCAGGTAGCTCAATGTTCTACCAAAAGTCAACATTGATTGAGATTATTGAAGAATTTCCGGGGCGACCCGATAGCACTGTGCAGTGCTCTGATCAGCCAGTTTGCAGTTCGTTTGATTCCCGGCCAGCCTGACCATGCTGAATGTCATCCCCCTGCTCTCTCCGCAGCTCGGATCTCTCGCAACTGTCGATATCAATAAAGGCAAATAAATGGTCAATATATGACAATATATCTTTATATATATATTTATTTGAAAGGTCTACTAAAGGTCTATATTCATGGTGTTTTGGCGGTGTGTGTGTGTGTGTGTGTGTGTGTGTAGGAGCTGGACCTGGACTGTCGGTTTCATGAGGAGGCAGAAAGGTTGAAAGTCGAGCAAGTGAAGGAAGTCAGGAGGGAACTGATCTGGGAGGAGGAACGACACCGCATCGCTCTGCACAAAATACAACTGTAATAACACACACACACACACGCAGACCTTGCCTGCCATGGTGTCTTTCCTTGATGTCGATGCAGTGTTTCAGTTTCCATCGTATATTTGTTTTGTAATGGGTGTAACTGGGGATAATTTCTGGTTGTGGGTTTCCTGATTCTTTCCCAGTTGTGGTTGGATTCAACTGCAAAATGTACAACATTCATCAAATTCACAGCTCCTCCACGCCTTCGTTTTCTTTCTCCTGTCGCCGTGGTGGTTTTCACCAACATGGAGGAAAACTCTTGTGATATCCCTGAAGATATCCTGCATAAACAAATGAGAGAAAGAGATAAAAGCTTACATAAAGGTAGCTCAGAGTCCACTCAGCTCAACCTTCATGCGCGTCCCTCCCTTCAGGTTCTGGGACAGTCTGGGGTCAGACACGGTGACGGTGGTGGCTGTCCGCAGTGACCACAGAGTCAGCACCTACCGTCTGCCGGCTCTGAGCGAGCCTGCCAAGCAGCTGGAGCAACGCAGCCAGACTGGCTCTGTAGTGCAGGAGCATGAGATGCCCCGTTCTGAGGGACAAGGCAGCCAAGTAATGGGTAAACTGTGTGTGTGTGTGTGTGTGTGTGTGTGTGTGTGTGTGTGTGTGTGTGTGTGTGTGTGTGTGTGTGTGTGTGTGTGTGTGTGTGTGTGTGTGTGTGTGTGTGTGTGTGTGTGTGTGTGTGTGTGTGTGTGTGTGTGTGTGTGTGTGTGTGTGTGTGTGTGTGTGTGTGTGTGTGTGTGTGTGTGTGTGTGTGCGTGCGCCTGTGCTTGCTCACGCCATTGCTCCAACCATGTGTTGTGTCTTCAGAGGAGCTGGACGACTTGACAGGTGGAGCAGTGCTGTCTCCTGTGGCCCCTCCAGGGGGCCTGAAGCTGGCCAGTCGACAGGCTGAGAAGCTCCGTAAGGCTGCAGAGAAGGCAGAGCGAGCCAAGGCCAAGATAGAGAAGAGGAAGAAGGAATGGGCTGAATTGTGAGTGTCGCATAACTATTGTACAGTGGTACAATATCACCTATGGGCCTATCACCATGATTTTACACACCACTGCGCTAACTGACTGAAGAATTATTGGCCAAACGAAAAGGCGAACCCCCATCACAAGAACACTGGCTTCATTGCATGTTATAATAGCTATTTTATGAGTCTGCGCACCCTGTCTTGTTGACGTGTTTCTTTACATTAAAGGGGAGAGGGACAGTTAACATTTTCCTGTTACATATGGTTGTCATGAGCCATTTCATTAACACATTTTCAGTGGAATGTTGCTGACATGCCCCCATCAGGAACGCCGCAAAATACTTGAGGAATCTTTCAGCATAGGAATTGTAGAAATACGTTATCATCATTATACGCACGCTCTCAAACTTTGTGTTCAGGTTTTACAATCCAAGACCCAATGAAACACACTCATATCATATCATGTAATTGTTACATGACAAAAGCACAACAGGGAAAAAATACAAAAACATAAAATTACTGTGCTTCAGTTATGCAGCAAAGCCGAATGAGAACAGCGAGGATCCGAAAGATGTGCTAGCTATCCAACATGCCACGGAGAACATGGGAGATCTGAAACTGAAGACAGCCAAGGACTTCACCGTCCCAGAACACCTGAGGATGAATGCAGAGAAGAAGAAAGCAGAACTGGCGGCGCTGGAGGAAAAGGTACACACATACTCACACCAGCGTCTTGTCAGCATCTAAAACTCATCAATTAAAAAGTTATGAATTGAAGGAGGATTATATATTCGTACATTTTATGTAAAACAATTGTAAGAGTGAAATTCAGCCACGGGTTAATCTTTTCTGCATCAACCCCCACGTCGCTTTTACAATCTTTGTCACATTAACCACCACCTCTACACATAGTAACCTGGATCGGAGTTGGGTTTCTTCCATCTACACCAAATGTTTTCGCCAAAAGTACTCACAATGTGGCACATTGTAGCTTGTAGTTCTGCTATGTTTGGCTAATGTTACCGACAGAATATGGATACTGGAGCTCAAGTGGCAGAACAAAAATATGATACATACCGACCGTGAAATAATCTTAATAATCTAATAGTCTTGATAAGTTGATAGGACCATTTTTATTGCATTTATTTGCTTTACGCATGTATGTGGTGTACACGTACAACTTACCATTCCGTCACCAGATCCACGAGAAGAAGACGGCGATGAATGCACGCATCGTGGCGCTGCGGGATGCTAAGGTCAGCCTCATATCTCGCCTGCGCTCTCGGGCCCGACAGCTCCAGCGAATCCAGCAGCGTCTGGCGCCTCATCTGCACCGCCCCCTTCCTCCGCTGCCCTGCATGGTGGCAGAGGAGATGCCTGAGACGAGGCTCCGTCCCAGCCGCGCCACCCTGGAGCGATACGCTGCCCTGCTGGCTCAGAGGTACACAACTATGAACCCTTCAGTGATGGAGGAAGAACTCACAGTTAAGTAAAAGTATAAATACTCAGTAGGCATACTCTGTTACAAGTAGAAGTCACGTATTCAAAATGCACAGAAAATGCATCGTAATAAAATATACAGTACTTAAAACACCAAATGTAAAAGTACACATTGTGCAGAATGTCCCATTTTCCACATTTATAAAATATCTAAAGATCTGCAATGTCAGATGCAATGCTGAATGTCCGCATACTGTACATGAGCATTCATGTGGTCAAACAGGCCGGGGTATTGGTAGGTGATAAACCAGTCCATTAGTCTACTAGTCAGTGGTGACATTCAAGTTAATATCTTTGTATTTTGTAAGTAGTATATTTAGCTGGAATCATATTCATAATGAAATGCGTATAGAATGAGTGCTCTCTGGCTCATGAACGAACGCACTCTTATTTCTTTCATTTATCTAACTGTAATCTTTGGCAAATGTTCCATTTGTAATCTTGGAATGCCTTGTAATATGAATTGTGTGTGTGTGCTGTGTTCTTATATCAAATAGCTCTCACACTGAGAGCCAGGATGAGGGGGGCCGGCCTCTGCTTGAACAGCTGGAAAAAGAGAGGGGAGGAGGAGAGGAGGAGGAGGAGGAGGAGGAGGAGGAGGAGGAGGAGGAGGAGGAGGAGGAGGACTGTTCTGGTACATCTCTGAGCGTGGAGGTGGAGGCGGGAGGAGGGGTGGAGCTGACGAAGGTGGAGGAGGAGGTGTTGATGGAGGAGGAGATCACATCCATGTATGAGCAGGAGGAGGTGTTGGAGCAGGTCTGTCTGTCTGTGTGGCTGACGGAGTGAATGAAAGACAGAATGATTGTCCTGAGGTATTATTATCATTATTATTATTATTATTATTGTCCTGAGGTCCATTCTAAAATGTTTTCTGGAAACCGTATGTTGCTATACATCAGTGGTTCTCAGACTTTTTCATGTCAGGGACCGCCAAAATAATATGTATTTGGCCAGTGAGCAATGGCCATGGAACCCCATCTCAAAAAGATTTGTTCCAGAGAGCCACAGAAGCAAAGATTTTAGTTAAAAGGATTTACTGTAAAAATATATATTCCGTATATTCGAAGATCTGCTAAGTGCTAAAAAAATGTTTCCCAACTTTTCCAAAATGGAGGGTATGTGCATGCTTAAAGTGAACGACACATCGAGTGGCAAATCGAGTGGCAAAGCAACAGGCAAAGTGAGTTTAACATTGTGTAATGTTGTTTAATGCAATCAGATAGGACTTTTCTGTTTGGATGCATGGGCTGTCAAGGCCAGAAAGTGCCACTCAGTAGGCGTTCCTGCATAACTTCCGGGTTTGATGATGATGTCACGGGCATACCCTCTATAGCAGTGACACACACTCACAGATGCTTCTGGTTTTAATGGGTTAATACATTGATTGATTTATTGTGATTAGTTTGGATGGGGGTGTTGCTGTGATGATGATGATGACGATGATGACAATGATGAAGAATTCTTCAGTAGTCCGGGGTTTTCTCAGAACATTTCACTCACTCCATCATTCCAGGGTATCCGTTTGTCCTGCAACCAACTCTTTTCCTCATCTCCATCTCACAACACATTGTTTTTCTTCCACTACTGTAGGTGGCAGCAGTGTATGCTTAAGTTATTATTCTAAGGGACTTTGGGGCTTGTTGTTAAGTTGCTTGTAAATATTGGTGGTTGCATTTTTCTAGGCTTCCTATTGTCATTTAAACCAGCAGGGACCCCCATACAAGTTTGTGTATTTAAAATGTTCCAAAAACATTAAAAACTTCTTCCACAATGTGGCACCCGCATGGCAGATGGAGACCTGGGCGTGGCGGTTTGACGCGGAGCTGCGGCTGCTGCGTCACCACAAGCTGCTCCTGGACGGCCAGCTGAAGCTGGCTGACCTGCAGCACGTCCGCCTGTACCAGGAGCTGCGGCTGCTGCGCGGCCTGGAGGACAGCGAGAACAGCCTGCAGGAGGCGCTCAACGCACGCATGAAGAAGGAGGAGAGCGACATCAGGGTGCGTGTGCCAGTGGCTCAGTGTTGATTCAGTCGACTAAAACTATGACGAACAATGTTTGTCGACTACCCTTTTGTCACAGACGGAAACTAAATAAAAACGAAGCTATGATAAATGACTAAAACAAAGACTAAATATATTGACAATTTCATAAACAAATAAAAATTAGGCTAAACTGTTCGGTAGGGACTAGTGGAGAAGAAATCCAGTAGAACTAAAAGAAAAGTCATTCTTGTTTGGTTGCCTGCCGTTGCACTCGAAGTGCTCTGAAATTAGCAGATCTACTGTACACCCAGCAAGCCAAATGACGTCATGATGACGTTATGACTCCGGTGACGTTCAGGACTAGGCCAGATCACAGCCCATATGGGGATGATCTTTACGTCATTTCCACGACGTCTTCACCAGTTAAAATAATATAGCTTATTCTGGGTTAGATCTGACTAGTTATGATATGATTAAAGTTGATCTGGCCTCTATCGGACTCTCTGATTCATCCAGGAACGTCTTAGTGGGCAGAATTTATGTTGATTGAAATCAGGAGATATTCTGGGCCAGATCTGGCTAGTCTTAGTTTGACTTGGCCCCAATAGAGATGTCACTAATTTGTGCTTGTATACGCACGACCGCATGCGCAGATCTACAAGCTCACAACGCATGTATATGCTTGTGTGTCCACGCTGTGTGGGGTAGGCTTTCCATTGAGCTCTACAGATAGATTACACTAACAAGGATTAAATTAATCTAGGATTAGTTTGGGGTAATCAAAATTGAGTAAATCTGGGATTAAAATAAATCAATCTGGGTTTTAAAATAATCATAGCAGCTGTTGCACCACTTAAATGTAAACACATTTGATGTCATATTGTAGCTATTTTACATAACTGGTAAGAGATTATTGCTCATACTGTATACACATATAACTGTCAGGTTTTTTTTTAACATAATCCCATAGTAAATTGAAGTTTAAAGTTTTGGAGCAGCAGGATTATATTCATAGGTAGAGTCTGTAAGTGATTTTTGCACAAACTTTTATTGTTTAAAGTTCTATATTTTGATAATAAGAATTACTATGAAGTGTTCAATGACAGTGGTCTCCCAGTCTCTCCAACTATTTAATAAACATACATGTTCAGGTGGGTTGCCAATTTCAGCCAATCAGGAGAGCATACCCATTTATCAGCTTCAATTGTACAGTTTCACATTGTGCCTGCACCATCACTTCCAATATCACTTGTTTATATTGTATCCTGTATCATGTATACTCTCTTTTGTTTGAAGCCAGGCTTAAATGTAATGCTGCTTCCAAATGTATGATAAAACAAGACATGATAACATCACATCATAAGAGCTTTAAAACAAATTCTTGTTGGCGTTCACTCTACACAGCATGTTTATATTTCAGTGTTAGGAGCGGATTATATTAGTGCTATATTCCACCCCTGCTAAACTTCAGTTTACTGTTAGCCTAATTCAGTGGTTCTCAAAGTGTTCTCCTTGAGGTGGTTCCAACTGAGTCTTACTCTCAGACCTAATTGACTAGTTCACAGGGGTCATCAATATGTACACGGACTTAATGTGTGACAAGACGTTGCCTCGTCCGTGGCAAATTCGACATTTCGTTTTTTAACATTATAATGTTCTTATTTTGAGCCAATTACTGAATGTTCAGGTTTTCCTCAGAATATTTCACACACATGACACTGATTTACTATGACACTACTGTATGTACAGTATGTATGGCACGTTATGAGTAGCCTGGGTTCCGCAGCGAGTGACAAAACAAATTTACGGAACGCAGCGATTCAAGCTGGAACCCAGGCTACGTTATGAGTCCACTAGGACAGTGATTCTCAAATGGACCCCATAACTCTGAGAGTGTACAAATAACTCTGAGAGTGTACAAATGGAACCAAATGGACCCACAGGTCCATTTGGTTCCATTTGTGTACTCAGAGTTACAGACCTGTAATGGTCATTTGGGGTTATCTCTTTGTATGTCCAAGGCAAAAATAGAACTTTGACAAAAATGTCCAGCACAAGCCAGCATGGCGCTGACCGCTGCTCCTTCATCATAAATGTCACTAATCCCCCTCTTCCCCTCCCACTCCAGTCTAAACTGGAGGAATGCAACAGACAGCTGGATGTGAAGAGGAGAAATGGGGCCAGGCTGCAGGAGAGAGAGAAGGCCATGATGGCTGCCTTCCAGGCCATGCTGGGGGAAACCAAGTGTGCCGACCTCCTGACCAAAGTGTTCCGGAAGAAGATCAAACGTGTCAAGGAGAAGGAGAAGGCCAGAGATGAAGGTCAGTGGGGGGTGTGTGTGTGTGCACACATGTCAGCTTGCACGCGCACTAGCTCATGCTGTTCTGTCGTTCCATGAATTAAATTGTGTGTGTGTGTGTGTGTGTGTGTGTGTGTGCGACAGAGGAAGAGGACGGTGGTGATGAGGATTCTGATGAAGAAGGAGAGTGGGGCGGTGATGCAGATTACAGTGGCTCAGAGAGCAGCGGAGCACAACTGGATGACAGTGTCTGCCCTCCAGGTCATTATGTTGCAATATATTACATTTCATTACATTAAGCTGAATTGAGGTAGGGTAAGTGATATTTGTGTTATATAGCTCTATATAAGCGTTTGTTCAGTAACAGCAGTCTCCTTGTCTCTCCAGCTCTTAAACCATTTTGGGCAGGAACCCCTTTTGGTGTTATTATTATGTTATGCTTTAGCTATTGAAAAATAGCAGATCTACAAGCTCATAGCGCGCCACCGAGTGGCGCACTACGAGCTTGTAGGTCTACTATTTTAGAAAAATCGAAGAACGACTGACATAGAAATATAGCTTTTTCAGAAAACCTTCAGGATGTAGAAGACATTTTTAGAATCTGATCTCAGGTCAAACTGGGTCAAGTGAACAGAACATTGATTGTATCCATTCAGGACAGAGAACCTGCACAGGATACAAGATAAACAAGTGAAATTGGAAGTGATGGCACTGAGAAACGAGCAGACAAAGTTGGACCTGGAACACTATCACATTGAAGACGATGAATGTCCTGCTTGGCTGAACTTTTGCAACCCACCTGAAAATGTATTTTCTTTTTATTCTGGAGAAATGGGGAGACCCCTGTTACTGAACATACACTTGTACTTGTATGCATGTCTTGCATTTCCCGTCAATCCGTTAGTCCGTCACCCCAACGCCTCCATATATGGTCACGCATCGTGACATCACATCTCCATATATGGTCACGCATCGTGACATCACACCTCCATATATGGTCACACATCGTGACATCACATCTCCATATATGGTCACGCATCGTGACATCACATCTCCATATATGATCACGCATCGTGACATCACATCTCCATATATGGTCACGCATCGTGACATCACATCTCCATATATGGTCACGCATCGTGACATCACACCTCCATATATGGTCACGCCTCGTGACATCACGTCTCCATATATGGTCACGCATCGTGACATCACACCTCCATATATGGTCACGCCTCGTGACATCACGTCTCCATATATGGTCACGCATCGTGACATCACATCTCCATATATGGTCACGCATCGTGACATCACGTCTCCATATATGGTCACGCATCGTGACATCACGTCTCCATATATGGTCACGCATCGTGACATCACATCTCCATATATGGTCACGCATCGTGACATCACATCTCCATATATGGTCACGCATCGTGACATCACATCTCCATATATGGTCACGCATCTTGACATCACATCTCCATATATGGTCACGCATCTTGACATCACATCTCCATATATGGTCACGCATCTTGACATCACACCTCCATATATGGTCACGCATCGTGACATCACATCTCCATATATGGTCACGCATCGTGACATCACACCTCCATATATGGTCACGCATCGTGACATCACATCTCCATATATGGTCACGCATCGTGACATCACATCTCCATATATGGTCACGCATCGTGACATCACATCTCCATATATGGTCACGCATCGTGACATCACATCTCCATATATGGTCACGCATCGTGACATCACATCTCCATATATGGTCACGCATCGTGACATCACATCTCCATATATGGTCACGCATCGTGACATCACATCTCCATATATGGTCACGCATCGTGACATCACATCTCCATATATGGTCACGCATCGTGACATCACACCTCCATATATGGTCACGCATCGTGACATCACATCTCCATATATGGTCACGCATCGTGACATCACGTCTCCATATATGGTCACGCATCGTGACATCACATCTCCATATATGGTCACGCATCGTGACATCACACCTCCATATATGGTCACGCATCGTGACATCACGTCTCCATATATGGTCACGCATATGTCAGTCTGACATCATCAAACCCTCTACAGTCTACACTCAAGACACGCTATATGGCCATGAACCCTGGCCATGGAGATGAAAACTGGCCATACCTGTTTTTCATTGTGAAAAACAGAAATTTCACTGCGGTAACGTGTGTGACAAATCGTATGACTCTGACTTTTGACCGTGTGTGTGTGTGTGTGTGTGTGCGTGTGCGTGTGCGTGTGCGTGTGTGTGTGTGTGTGTGTGTGTATGTGTATGTGTATGTGTATGTGTATGTGTATGTGTGTGTGTGTGTGTGTGTGTGTGTGTGTGTGTGTGTGTGTGTGTGTGTGTGTGTGTGTGTGTGTGTGTGTGTGTGTGTGTGTGTGTGTGTGTGTGTGTGCGCGTGTGTGCGTGTGCGTGTGCATGCGTCTCAGACTGTGATCCTCAGCTGTTTGAGAAGACAGTGCGTCTACGAGAACATCGTCTAGACCTGGAGGAGCTGCAGGCGGAGGAGAAGAGGAGTGCAGAGGCACTGAAGAAAGAGTGTGACTCCCTCCTTAAGAAGGTACAGTAACACTCCTCTCAACAAGCACTATAACAAGTACAGTAGCTTAAGTAAATTTACTTCAAGGGGTGTTCCACGGCGTGCCTAGCAAAATTAGTATATTCTTTCTTTTGAATATTTCTTAATCATTTTAACAACACAAATGTTGTAGTCGGGGGTTCCATGGCACAAAACATTTAAAGAATGTGGATCCGCGGCCAAATACATATTTATTTGCGGGTCCTTGACATGAAAGCGTCGAGAATCACTGCTTGGACTCTCATTGTGGATGACTGGTCTTGCAGGAGAAAGTGGTGCAGAGCAGCCTGAAGGCAGCAGAGGGCGAACTGGAGCTGTTCAACAGGGAGAAACAACAGAGGCTGAATGAAGTGGATGTGGTGGTTCCTCTCAGACTGCACCAGGTAACAACAGAGGCTGAATGAAGTGGATGTGGTGGTTCCTCTCAGACTGCACCAGGTAACAACAGAGGCTGAATGAAGTGGATGTGGTGGTTCCACTTCCTCTCACACTGCACCAGGTAACAACAGAGGCTGAATGGAGTGGATGTGGTGGTTCCACTTCCTCTCACACTGCACCAGGTAACAACAGAGGCTGAATGGAGTGGATGTGGTGGTTCCTCTCAGACTGCACCAGGTACAGTCGTCTGTCTGGAGTGGGCAAATTTGAACATGGAGAGGGCCACTATATTACCACTCACTCCAGAGGGCCACTATATTACCACTCACTCCAGAGGGCCACTATATTACCACTCACTCCAGAGGGCCACTCACTCCAGAGGGCCACTATATTACCACTCACTCCAGAGGGCCACTATATTACCACTCACTCCAGAGGGCCACTATATTACCACTCACTCCAGAGGGCCACTATATTACCACTCACTCCAGAGGGCCACTCACTCCAGAGGGCCACTATATTACCACTCACTCCAGAGGGCCACTATATTACCACTCACTCCAGAGGGCCACTATATTACCACTCACTCCAGAGGGCCACTATATTACCACTCACTCCAGAGGGCCACTCACTCCAGAGGGCCACTATATTACCACTCACTCCAGAGGGCCACTCACTCCAGAGGGCCACTATATTACCACTCACTCCAGAGGGCCACTCACTCCAGAGGGCCACTATATTACCACTCACTCCAGAGGGCCACTATATTACCACTACTCACATTGCATATTTCTGTCATAGCAAATATAGCCGATCTACAAGCTCAAAACACATCGCACTTGCTATATTTGAATTGGAATCCTGATTTTTATTTTATTTTTCTATTTTCGAATTGGATCCTGAAAAGTTTTTTTATTTAATTTCAAATGCATTTAGTTATAGTTATGTTAGCTTTATGAACTAAATACAAAAACATTGGACATAAAATAGCACAACAACATTTTAATACTAGTCATTACGCTACATATATATTGACTGAAGTAATTAAAGCGTCATGTATGCTTGATTGGAATTGTAACAGCTGAAATCAATAATATATCAGTTTTCTATATAGTATTAACTTGCGGGCCACATTAAGTGATGGTACATTGTATTCCCATGTATAGTCTGGATAATGATTAAGATGGATAGACGTGCATGGTTTTATAATAAACAAAATCTACAAAGTAAATAGGAACTAAAGTTTTCAAATCATTGTAGTGGAGAACAAGTACAATATTTGCCTTTGAGATATAGTGGAGTAGAAAATTGAAAATTGTACTTAAGTACAGTAAATGTACTTAGTTAATTTCCACCACTTCACATCCTTTCCCTCAGATTGTGAGTGACGGCATGGTTCCATCAGACCTGTCCTCGGCCTTGGCTCTGAACAGGGCAACACTGTCCAGGCTCCAGGAGCGCATTAAGGAGTTGCATGTGGAGAACGGCAAACAGGGTGATCTGTACCGCGGGGCCCGCAAGCAGCACGTCCAGCTCATCCACGACCGCAGGGACATGGAGTCCAAGATCCACGGTCAGCCTCAGCCTGGCCCAGAGCCACAGCCCACAGAAATGCAGAGATATGGGGGCAATGTTGAACGTTATAGGGATTAATAATGATTTTTGAGAACACAAGTTTAGTAGATGGAAAATTCCAAGATGTCAGCCAGCCAGAGCCACAAGAATGCGGTGAAAGGGCAATTATGAGGATCAGTGTTGATTTTTATTTCCGCCCGGCCGGGGGGGTCGGAGATTATGTTTTGGCCCCATCAGCGTTTGTCTGTCTGTCTGTCTGTCTGTCTGTCTGTCTGTCTGTCTGTCTGTCTGTCTGTCTGTCTGTCTGTCTGTCTGTCTGTCTGTCTGTCTGTCTGTCTCTGTCTCTGTCTCTGTCTCTGTCTCTGTCTCTGTCTCTGTCTCTGTCTCTGTCTCTGTCTCTGTCTCTGTCTCTGTCTCTGTCTCTGTCTCTGTCTCTGTCTCTGCACTGTAAAGGTCCCTACACACATTTTTAGCGGCGTTTCTCCATCGGTTTTCCGAAAAACGCGCCCAGTGTGCAACCACCTTTAATCCCGCAAACCACTGGACTGATAATGATAAATGTGAGGTATCTTCAAATGGGTATTAAAGGGACATAGAGAGGGGTATAACAGGTACTTTGACATGTACACCGGGTATGCATAAGTGGGTGGGTCATGCATTCCCAACTTGCATTGTTCCCAACTTGCGTCGTTTCCAAGTACGAATGCTACTTACTTATTCCTAGAACTCCTGTTTATGGTACATAGGCCGTTTACTACAGCCCGCCAGAGTCCTCTATCCTGGGCCTTCTTTTCCAGCTGTTTCCATGTCAGTCCACACTGCTTGATGTCTGTCTCAAGGTCCCTGCGCCAGGTGTTCTTTGCCTGCCTCTCTTTCTTGTGCCTTGGGGGTTCCATCTAAGGGCTAAGGCCACGTGATGCTGGTATTGGGATTTCGGAGCGTGTGGCCAATACATCCCCACCTAGCCTAGTGGGCTAGTTTTACACAAAAAAGAATACCAACGAGTCTATTCTGCCCCAAATCTGAATCACACATTGAGGGGCTTCTAAAAACAGAGACTGTAAACTGTACCAGCCTATATAGCTCTCAGTCTCAAAAAGCACGAATGAATTGAGAGACATTAATCCATGAATACAGAGAAAACAAATTCATTAGAAAACAGATACATACATATACATTAGAAAACAGGACAATATATACACATATTCACTTTTAAATGTATATGGGGGAATGCATGAGTTTTTATTAATGTAACCTTGTGGTTATGTTTTCCATATAGTAAACAATCTCTGCTAACTGGATTTATACGATTAGGAAAAAGGTATTATGGTGTGCTTAGTAATTGTGTGTATCCGTGCGTGTGCGTGTGTGTGCGTGCGCGTGCTCGTGCGTGTGCGTGTATGTAGAACTGGAGGAGCGATGCCAACAGATGATGATGATGAAGTTCGGGAAGCTGGTGGACTTGGAGGCTCTGCAGACTCTGTCAGGCAGCAGGACCCTGGAGGAGATGAGGCAGGAGAGCCAACTCTGCCAGGCTGCCCACGACACGCAGACCAAGCAATGGGAGGTAGGCCTGTGTGTGTGTGTGTGTGTGTGTGAGGGTGTGAGGGTGTGTGTGTGTGTGTGTGTGTGTGTGTGTGTGTGTGTGTGTGTGTGTGTGTGTGTGTGTGTGTGTGTGTGTGTGTGTGTGTGTGTGTGTGTGTGTGTGTGTGTTCTGACACTGTTATCATTACTTTGAGGTCGGCCAAAAACCTTGTATCTCCATGTCAACCTTTACTGTTTTTCCGTAAATTATTGTCCGTACTTAATCATACAACAGATGTTGGACACGAGGTTCCGACAGCAACGAGAAAAGCTAGATAGCAGGACCACAGGAGGCAGCCATTAATCTATTTATTTTTTTATTTTTTTGACAGGGACAAAGCTCATTAATCAACATGTCAGTTTTCACATCAATGTAAATGGGCCAGAGTTAGCCAAATGCTAAATTTCATCTGTAGTCCCTGGGCAGGCTCTTAAAAAATGAATGATAAAAGAAAGACAGAGTGTAGGGTGCCTGCACACAACACCATGCGTTGATGCCATGTGTGCATATGTGCAGGCACACCACGTCCATACAAAAACACAGTCTAAAGAAGACATCCCAACCTGTGGGTCGGGGGTCCCAACTTGATTTTAGGGGGTCCTCAGATTACAGTAAAGTGACATTTTAAGGACTTGTAAAACCTTTTTAATCTCCCCCACCCCCAAATGGTCAAACATTGGCCAAATTGTCAAATAGTAGAAGAAAGGGGAAACAATTGTGAAAATAAATGATTGCACATCAGCAATGGTTTTCAGTGGAATGCTAAACTAAAATCCTGTATACATAAAACAAAATAGGAATTTAAAACATTCCAAAAAGGTAGCACATCCAAAAATGTAATAAATGGCAGACAAAGTATCAGAGCATGGCTCATAGCCGAAATGTGCAAGCGTTCCTTTTTGGTGTGTGGCAATAACGAAAAGGCTTTAGAAGCACTGACCTAAAGTGGTATTTTGTGTGTGATTCAGGTGAAGGTCATGCAGGCTCGTGAGGCTCTGATGGAGGTGACCAGGTGTAACACAGAACGTCTCCTCAGGATGAACAGCCTCCTCCACCAGAAGAACCAGCTGGAAGACACACTCAACACCAGGCAGAGAAAGATGGTACTGTGTGCGTGCGTGCGTGTGCGTGTGTTGTTGTGTTGTGAGTTAAATGCCCATTATGTATAACATTACTGGCTTTGGCTTTGATTGAAAGGTCTTAATGTTTCGTTGTTACTCAATATTCAGTAATGTTATAACTGTCATACTTAAACATACTGATTGTCACTAGGCCCGGCTTTAACTTGATCTGCTGTTTTTGAACTTTTTGGAGAAAAGAAACGTGCGAGAACTACTGATTTAGAAGGCATCAGGTCTTAATGCGTTGTGTGTGTGTGTGTGTGTGTGTGTGTGTGTGTGTCAAGTCAAGTCACCTTTATTTATATAGCACATTTAAAAACAACAGAAGTTGACCCAAAGTGCTTTTCCAAATTACATCATAAAATACTAAATTAAAATAAACGTTTAGCAATACTTCATATAAGAAAAATACAATATAACAACATTTTAAGGAACATGAAACAACAAATAGCCTACTAATTACAAAAAGGTTTAAAACATTCACAGAACTAGGAGCTGAAGGCAATGGAGAAAAGGTGAGTTTTTAGGGAGGATTTGAAACTTGCGATGGTTGGGCTGGATTTGATCTGTAGTGGGAGACTATTCCAGAGTTTGGGGGCAATTATACTGAAAAGACCCGGTCGCCTTTGGTTTTTTGGCTCGTTGAAGGGACAGCAAGGGGCAATTGGGAGGTTGACCTGAGTACCCTGGAGGCTGGAGGTGCAGAAACCAGGTCACAAATGTACCAGGCCATTTTGGGCTTTAAAAACGAACAGTAGAATTTTAAAATGTATTCTGTGTTTCACTGGTAACCAGTGCAGTTGGGCCAGAACCGGGGTTATGTGTTCGCACATTCTGGTTCCTGTCAAAAGTCTTGCAGCTGAGTTTTGGACCATCTGTAGGTGGGACAGAGTGGATTGAGTCAGGCCATGATACAGGGAATTACAATAATCGAGTCGAGAGGTGATAAAAGCATGGATTTTGTGTGTGCGTGTGTGTGTCCAGGTTGGCCAGTTGGAAGGCCAACGCCGCTGGGTGGAGGAAGAGGAGGCTCACAGGCTACAGGAGCTGGTCAAAGCTCAGGCCCAGCAGGCGGAGGCGCTCAGGAGGGAGATGGTCATCCTGTCCCTTAAAGGAGGCCACATCCTGCCCCCCAGCCGCGCCCCGCTGCCCCCCAGCCGCGTCCCGCTGCCCCCCAGCACCCCGCTGCCCCCCAGCACCCCGTCACACAGGCCAGGAGGGCGCCTCTACAGGCTGGGCCATGCACAGCCCGCTGCCAGCAGCCAGGGAGCTGATTAAGGCACGCACACACACGCACGCACGCACGCACACACACACACACACACACACACACCCTCACACACACACACACACACACACACACACACACACACACACACACACACAGACACCCTCACACACACACACACACACACAGACACCCTCACACACACACACACACACACACACACACACACACACACACACACACAGACACACACACACACACACACACACAGACTGACACACACACACACGTGTATTACTTGTGTGTGTGGAAATCAACATTTTAGGTTGGGGCTTGTAGATCGGCTATTGTCCGGTGTGTGATGCTGCAGCACAACTCGGTATAATTCCAACCCTAACCCCTAAACCTGACCTCTATATGCCTTATCAATCATAACCCTAACCACAACAACTCCACATTGTAATTTCTTAACTTATAAAAGTCTCTTTGAACCGACAACCGTGTGTGTGTGTGTTTGTGGAGGGGGGGGGGGGGGGGGGGTGGTAGTGGTGGCCATTAGTGAAACCAAAAGGAGTAAATATTGCAGATAATAACTGACTGAAGGTACAAAGGGTGCCAGGGGCATCATCAGCAGTGAACGAGGAGGTCAGGGGTCGAAGCGGAGATGCCGGTGGGGGGTGTGGGGGAGGGGTATGAGGGTGGGCGGGGGTGGGGTGGCCATTATGCCATGGCTGGCTGAGAGGAGGCAGAGGATGAATGGGGATTAACCCCGCCCCAGTGCCTCTCAATGCCCCCTCATCCCACTCCGCTGCAGAGCCCGGGGACAGTTCCCATGTGCTCTCTCTGCGCGCAGTGCACCCCCCTTCCCCTATCTGGTCCTTTCAGGGACCTCTACACACCATCCCCCCCCACACATCCACACCGTGGTCTATTATCACTCATAGGCCTTAGTCACACATGTGGCGTGATGCTATGCCAAAGGGGGTAAAAAAATAATTGCAAACGTTTTTTTTTCTTGTTTTTTTAAGTACACATTTAACATATTTGCGCGTTATGGGGCAAGAAAAAGGCATTTATATTAGCACACACAGGGGACTGTGTTCCGATCACACGCACACATAATAGGGGGGGGGGGATTCGTTTTCTTAACTCATTTAAATCTGCCCCCACTTCACCTTAGTGAAGGGGGGGGGGGGGGGGCTGAAGAAGTCACTCACAAAAACACACATTCTCTCACATACTTGCTGAGCTGAAACACTGTTGGCTTCCATTGTGTCTAAAGTGTACTTGACTTAACCACTTTAGACCCTAGTGTAGACTTAGTGAAACAGACCTGAGTTGCAACTGTACTTGTTGCGCTCTTTTTCCCCCATCTACCATTTGCCCGAAATAGCCGGTGGTGGAAAAAGTTATTTTTTAGTAAAAGTATCAATTCCATCATGTAGAAATACTCTGTTACTTAAGTAAAAGTACAAATGTTTTGGCATCAAAATATACTTGAAGTGCCAAAATAAAAGTACTCATTATGCAGAACAAAACGCCCCATTTTACAAGTTTTTTTAATGTACGAAAATATATATTTTAGTTCCCCACACCGAACTGAAGTGGTTAATGTATGTTTTGTAATAATTATCCAAATCTGCAAAGTAACTATCTAAAGTTTGCAAATAATTGTAGTGGAGTAAAAGTACAATATTTTCCTCCGAGATGTATTGGAGGAGTAGAAGTATTGAAAATCCTGATGCGCTGTGAGCTTGTATATCTGCTATTTCTGGCGGGAAAAATAGCTGAAAATAGCTTATATACAAGCGCACAACGTGCTGTAGATCGGCTATTGTCGCTCCTGCGCAACACCATCGGTACGTCAAAGTACAAAATAGGCCCATTAGTGGTTATAATAGGCTGCTTCTTTTTCTCTTTCTGAAATGTGTTATCATTTAACCATCTATTCTCCCCAGAGAGTCATTGGGGAACCGATTCAGAGTGTAAATTATTTGATATGACACATCTTTGTTGGCTTCCTCCACCGTTTGACTCATTGTGTTGGCTTGTGGGGGATTGGTTTGAGAAAATGTTGCAGATGAAAGAGAGGATTTTTGAAGGAATGGTGCAACAGAACCGTAACACATCGAGCAAAGCACGAACACATCTGGTCCTGACACAGCGATGATTCGACCCAGAAGCACTTAATGTAGTTGCTGTCGGGCAGAAACCTCTTATTTCCGTATTTTAGCTTTTTATGTTTTTTCGTAAATGAATGCCCTTCTTTGTCATACAGTTTCACACAAAAGTAGCAACAATAGCCGATCAACAAGCTCAAAATGCAACGCGTTTTGAGCTTGTTTGCCATTTTTTTAATTTGAATTCTGAAAAGTTATAGTTTCCACCCAACAGCAACGATATGTTCCTCCAAATTATTTTGTTTTATTAAAAAAAATTTTTTTAGTACTATAGTACATCATGGCATTCTGTGGTCTTCAAATACCTTTTCTACCCCATAGGGTTGCAGTACCAACAGTATACCAACAGGGGGCGATGGTTGTGTCTCTTTTAGGGTTGGGCATGTACAGCAATACCGGTAGCTCAACACCTTATTGCCTTTTTTCCAAACACTTCCAAAGCCACAAAATATGAACAATTCTGCATAGCCTCAAACTTATAAAAGTTGTTTTATAACATTATCTACCCTGTCAGGGTGAGCTGAAGTCTTACTGTATAGCCTATAGTGAGCATCAGTGATGGAAGTCTACTCACATTTTTCACTTAAATAAAAGTATCATTACCCTATTGTAGAAATAGTTTGTTACATACAAGTCCAGTATTAAAAACAATTGCATCAAAATATAGTTAGTATATATTAAATATAAGTACTAAAAGCAAAAGTACTCATTATGCAGAACGTTCCATTTCACAAGTTCAAAAATGTATACAAAATATTTTTTGAAAATAGCAGATTGTGAGTTTGTAGGTCAGCTATTGTTGAAATTTGTAAATACCAAAGAAACTTAAAATACCTCACAATTGTACAGTACTTGAGTACTTGTACTTAATATTTACTTTACACCACTGTTGAGCAAGTAAAGTTGCAAAGTTTGTGTGTGTGTGTGTGTGTGTGTGTGTGTGTGTGTGTGTGTGTGTGTGTGTGTGTGTGTGTGTGTGTGTGTGTGTGTGTGTGTGTGTGTGTGTGTGTGTGTGTGTGTGTGTGTGTGTGTGTGTGTGTGTGTGTGTGTGTGTGTCTAGGCTGTAGGGGTGTACCATGCAGCTGTGTTAGTTTCTGATCTGAAGCAGGCTGTTGCTTGCTGTGAAAATATTATTGCAAGTGTTTATTATTGCTTCAGTGTGAAACAGTGGGAGTGTTGTGTGTGCCGCGCAGGCTGCCCAACCATGGTGTGTGTGTGTGTGTGTGTGTGTGGGTGTGTGTGTGTGTGTGTGTGTGTGTGTGCGTGTGCGAGCGGGGCACATAATGTGTGTGTGTGGAAAGTGGTCGGTGGTGGTGGTGGGAGTCTCTCCTTCTTGCCCTGTTCCCACCGGCCAGCCCCCGGCCCGTGGCCCATTGCACCCTGGGTAATGGGGAGGCCTATTGGAGTTGATTAGTTCCGGCTGGATCCCAGATAGAGTTCTGACAGGCAGGAGAAACGAGCTCTCAGCGTGACCCTCTGCGCGCGCACACACACACACACACACACACACACACACACACACACACACACACACACACACACACACACACACACACACACACACACACACACACACACACACCCATCCCCGTCTCATGCACAATGGACCAGCCCAGGAGAAGGGCTTTTTAAACAACTGCAGCTTGACTCTACTTCACTCGTCTGCCCCCCCCCCCACACACACACACACACACACACACCCCTCCCGAGCACAGGGCCATTAATGTAACGGACCTACATAAACGCTATGCTTTGACCTGACCACTGCATGTACCAACACACAAACACACACACACACACACACCACACACACGCATTCACAAGCACGCATGCACACACACACACACACAGTCACACACACACACACACACACACACACACACACACACACACACACACACACACACACACACACACACACACACACGTATACACACACATGCATACTGTACACACACATGCATATACACACAGCACTTGCCTACTACAGTACTTCTACTCCTGCAACACGTTGCTGCCAGGCAGAAACCTCCATATTTTATACTTTTTATGTTTTGTTTATAAATGTATGCCCTACTTTGTCATACTAGAGTGTCACACAAAAGGAGTGTGGAAGCCGTTTTGAATTTTAATCCTGAAAGATAATAGTTTTGGACATATGCAGTTTCCACCCGACATCAACAAACACAAAGTTAATCCGTGTTAACTTTGTGTTTGTTGATGTCGGGTGGAAACTAGACTAGAGCAATGATTCTAGCCTCAAAGAAAATATAAAATAATCCCCTTGTTTTGTCCCAGCACCTAATATTTATACTTATTTGTACTAATAATTCTAATATTTATACTTTAGTTTTTATACTAATATTACTTTGATAGGTTACTAATATCACTATTTATAAGCTACTTATTTATCACCAAACCATAAAATAAGTTCTTCTCAGCGAGCAATACACCCGCACGACAAAGCTTAAATCCTAGGGCCTTTACAATCATCTACAATTCCTTTCCATGGCTATTTTAAACAAGTTAACCATAATCCTAGAACGGAACAAACGGTCAAACATTTTGTGTTTGAGAACAATAAAGTGACGATGATGCACCTCGATCATGCACATCGCAGTGCATCACAACAAGAAACCCGTCTCATCCGCCCCGGGAGAATGGTGGACACCTGTGGAACGCGCTGGCACACATTGAGCGCATTCCACAGCATATCAGCATCACACACATGCACAATTCACCACACTTTCCCTCCTTTTTTCCATCCGCTCCTGCTCTCTTTCAGTGGCTCTCTATCCTCTCTTCTTTTCCCCCAGTCTGACCCCAAGCCCCCCCAGATCCTCTCTTTCTTCTCCTCTCCTTTCGCTCTCCCTCTTTCTCCACGCATAATTGATTAAGGGCCATTTTCATAAATCAATTTGGGATGCACATCAGTCAGCCCTGAATGGAAGAGCCCCCCCTCTGAGCAACGGTATTAATCTACCTCAGCATGCCCTGCCACTCTCTCTCACACACACACACACACAAGCACACACATGCACGCACGCACGCATCAATAACATTTGTTTTGTTTGGTTTGTATTAGCAGTTTTAGGGGGGGGGATTCGAGTCACAAAACGTGCAAATGTTTTCTTTGGATCATTCTGTGGTGGTGACGACCTGGAAACACATCCTTACTGTATTCAAACACATTCATAACCACACAGCTCCCCACCGCCGTCTCCCACCAAAACTCTCCCACCAGTATGAATAGACTTGGACACAATGTGTGGATGCGGTGGTGGCAGAAACTTGAGGACAGAACAATGAAAAGAGAGGCTTGTAAAAAGTTGTTTTAGGTCCAGTTTCTTCCATGTTGCCGGAGACAAAAGACAAACAAACATGTTTGTTCATTCCGCACAGTCTGCAAGAAACTGGGGTGTGAGTGCTGTTTATAATTACATTTATTCAATCGCTGTGATTATTAAGTGACTTCATCGGCCATATACACACTCACTTTCATTCTTCCTTTCTTTCCGTTCTCTCAGCCTCTCTTTCTCTCCCCAATTAAAAGTTGTTGTTTTGGGGGATGTTTTGATATGAACGTAACCATGGTGCCGCCCTTTCCTTATTAGAGCCACCGTGCCAAGTTGCAAGGCATTCTGGGAGCACGCGCCTGCAACAGCTGCAAGTGATATGTGTGACTTTCCCCTCTCTCCCTTTGCCTCGGGATTTTCTCCTTTTTTCCCTCTTGGCTCTTTCCTTTACCTTGATCTTTTGTTCTTTCTTTATACCCCTTTGTAACCCCCCCCCCCCCCCCCCCTCCCAATCTACTCCCTCTCTTCTCTCCCTGGTTCTTTCACCTTCCCTCCATCCATACCCCTCCGCCCCTCGCCGTGCTCCGGGGTGTTGGCTTTAGTGGCAGTGAAAGCTGCTTTGCCTTTAAAAACAGTTTGTCTTAATGAGAGGGGGGAGACGGCAGGGCGAGAGCGAGTGCGAGAGAGAGAGTGCGCAGGGGGAGGAGGGTCACAGCTGAAGCCAATTGGGTCTCTTTCCTGTCTGAGGTGCTGCGGGCTGGGGTCAAGCTCAGGGTCACACTAGCCCGTCACTCCGACTAGGCCCTGGTGCCGGTTCTGAATTGCCGCCGGCGTGTGTGCTTGTGTCAGCATGTGTGTGTGTGTGTGTGTGTGTGTGTACTTGTGCCGTGTTACAGAGTTAAGACGAGAGGGGCAGGAGGCACATCTGTTTCTGATCCCCAGGAAAGCCTCGCTCTCGGGGCCCGGCAGTGCTGGCGTGCATGTGGAGGAGTGAGAGGGAGGGAGGGAGGGAGGGCGAGTGAGCGGTCACACGCACACAGTGTGTGTCAGGTACAATATGGCCTGATGTTATGTAGCGCGTTCGTTCGTGCCCAGGGCGCACTCTGCCGAGTTCTCTCCACTCTCGCTCCTTCCTCTCATCTCCTCCTCTCTCCCTTTCCACCCCTTCCTTCCTACCTCCTAAGCTACCTTATAGAGTTTAATCACTTGAACCTTGGCATTCCCATTCTGGGCATGTCAAAATAGGCCAACATTTGTCAAAAATGTATGGACATTTGGCAAAGAATACCAGATGTAGTAGTGATGTGACTATTGTGATTTATATTCTAGTCCATATACCCATGGATGCACGCACCCCAAATACATCCAGACTTTGGACCACTATTGCAGACCACGAGTTTTCTCAATTTGATGCTATGATATTTGATGGCAGCTATACCATAAAACTGAACATATGTCTGAAATGCTGCGGAAGTCATGCTTTTTGGTTAGAGTGGGTGACAATATTATCACACGAAATGATGAAATTACCTACCGTGGTTACATCCTGGAGGCAAATCTTTCCGGTGATGAAATGGCCACCAACGTAATGAAAAAAAGTCAACCAAAGAACAAGATTCCTATACAGGATCTCCTCACTGGTCGACAAAAACACCTTGAAGACCCTAACAGGAGCCCTCATACAAGGTGTCTTCGACACCTTGTACGAGCACCTCTTGGTACCACAGGACCTCAAAGGCCCTTAAAACAAGGCTCCAGACCTCCCAAAACAAACTGGTGAGGCTACTACTTGGCCCCACTCCTCGAACCCACCTCACCCCTGCCCACTTTGACCAGAGTACAGCATCTTGAAATGGGTCTGGTGACTGGTCCACAAGATTCGATACAGCACCAAGATAACCATGTACCTGTCTAAATACTTCCTTAATGTCAACGAAGTCCACACCCGCAACACCAGAGGGAGCTCAACAAACCATGTGCAACCCAGATTTGGCACAAACAAGGGACTAAATTAATTTCGCTCCTATGCCACCAAAGTGTGGCCCTACCAACGGTCATTAAGACATGCAAATCCCTTGACAGCTGCAATTCGAAACTGGCCCCCGTAAAATCTGAATCCCCCACCCACCCCTTTTTCCCCTCACTGTATATGTTTTCTTTTCCCCTTTTACCTCCATTATGATAATGATTTCCTGTTTTTTGACTATATAGAAGTTTATATTTGTATGTTATGATGAATTGAACATGGTGGACCCTCTTGTAAACAAGCGTAGTGCTTTAATTGGTCGTCCACTCACAGTTGACAGTTTTTGTATTGAGTTGTGCTTGAAATGTACTGTAATTCTGCAAACTGTTAATAAATACTTCAATCAATCAATCAAAAAATAAATGTTGAAATGTAACTACAACTCTTCCTGTTTTCTTAGCTGCTGCAGTACTCTCAATGGCCATGGCATTGTCCTTATGGCTAGCCTCGGAAACCCAGACGCGAAATTATGGCAAAAATAGGGATCTTGACTTCAGAACAAATTATGAATTAGGTTAATTTATATGGTAATGCCAAGCTGATGCTTGTACGCCATCATGGGAAATGTAGGAACAGCCGGAACAGACATAGATTTTCATTTTACTGAAAGTTATCTCCGACAGTTTGGGGCGCGAAGATTATTTGTCTCGCAATTTCGCAAACCGCTGGAGCGATAGGTGTCACTTTGCATGCATACTGCCAGTAGGCCAGGGAAGACACTCTTTCAAAGCAGCCTTATGTTGGCAGTATACCAGGCCACTTTACGATTTGGCCTATAACTCTTAACCGTCTTCCTGCCATTGCCGAAGCCCTTCGGCAATTGAAGCATTAATTTGATATTAACGCTTGCTGCCATTGCCGAAGCCCTTCGGCAATTGCCCTTTATTAGTGCATATGATTGATCAAGCCATAATGCTACTCACGTTAGCCGGTTAGCTAGCACTGTTGTTAGCACTGCACTGGATCGTTCATATTAATTCACCGTCGCCATAAGAATCCATTCTATCCGTTTCTTTCAATCGCCTGTATCTCCTATTCCTTGTCCCAGATGGCATTTTTGGTCAAAACAGCGTTTCTTTGACGGCACGAGCCGACGTTGTGGAGTGCAAAAATGTACCAGCATTTTTCGATCATGTAAACAAAGGTTGTCTTGGCAACGTAAAGCTGGCAGGGATAAGCTCACTTCCGGTTGAGGCAAAATGTGGCTTTTCAAAATAAGAGCTCAAATTAAAAAAATGCTGGCATGAATTAGGTCCTAATTTCTCAATAAATGGCAGCAGTAAAAGGGTTAAACTGTAGGAATTTCCCCTCTTGGAATCCTTTCATAATGATGCAACTCCCCTTATAGGTCACGGATAACTATAGATTTTATGTCATTTAGCATTTTCTTCAAACACACTTTTTGCTACTCCTACAGTCCAAACCGTACACGAAACTGTACACACCTGGAGTCATGTGCTAGCCATGGAGACTTTTCATGTTCCATTCCGATTGCCTGTGATGCCTTCTAAAATGTATTTTACAAAAAAACATCATAAACACAGCATCGGATCTAGCCTAAATTGGAATCCCACATCGTATTGAGGGCTTCTAAAATCTAAACAACATGGAGCCAAAATAATAAAATAAATAACCTTCAGAAACTGAACCCCCTTCTCTTATCTCACAACATAGCTCCATCGCAACATATAGTTCCATCGCATTTCCCTCCCATCTTATCTCACTTTCCTTCTCTGTGGTTCCCAGCTCGCCGCTTTGTTCGGCACCAGAGTCTAGCGTTTTGGCCCTGAAGTTACAGCCCAGCTCATTACTGTGTAGATAACACATCATTCCTGCTGTGCAAATTCTCATTTGTCCGTGACCCCGTGAAACTATCTCCTGATAATGATTAGAGCCACTTTTGCGTCACTGCCAACAAGTTGGGAACTCGTCCACATTCCCCCCTTTCATCTGCTCCATCTTCCTCTCTCCTCCTCCT
>NC_139712.1:37891265-37893508 GCF_964188405.1 Protomyctophum parallelum | reverse complement strand
CCTCTCTCCTCCTCCTCCTCCTCCGGGCTCCATCTGGATGGAGAAGGTAAGGTTGAGATGAAACGCCACGTCAGGCTTTTGAACAGTGCCTGTAAAACAGACGCGTATTAACGAGCATGACTAACAAGCTGCAGGACCCACAGAGCTGGGTTTCACACGCCTGCGCGTATACACACACACACACACACACACACACACACACACACACACACACACACACACACACACACACACACACACACGTCACACATACACACACACACACACATGTATGCATGCATGCACACATGTGCATGCATGCACTCACTTGCACACATACAGTAAACACACACATCACCGTGCATAATGCCATTCTTTTTGCTTCCCCTCTCCCTATATTTCTCTTTACTTTCTCCTCTCTCTCGCTTTCTCTATATGCCTCTCTCTCTCTCTATCCCCAGGCCCCACTCTTCTCCATTTACCTCTCTAATCACACACCACCCCAACTTTACAACCACACACACACGCACCGCTGCCCCACGCATGCTTGTGCCATATCCCCCTTGTCACCGTTTCACAGTTCCAGACACTGTGCTCCTGCACACACCTGAGGCAATAAAGTGAAACGCTTAGGCCAGGAAAAGTCATTCCACTCCTTTTCTCGTCTCCGTCTGCCCCCCCCCCCCCCCCGCCACCAGTACACAGCCCACCGCCTCCTTTTCTCCCTCACATCCATCCCAGTCCCCGAGGCTCCGAAAGAAAGGGCCCCGTACTTACCTTCTCCCCACCCAACACCACCCCCTCCACCCCCAGCCTCTCTCTCTCTCTCCCAACACCACCCGCTCCACCCCAGTCTCTCTCTCTCTCCCAACACCACCCTCTCCACCCCCAGCCTCTCTCTCTCCCAACACCACCCCCTCCACCCCCAGCCTCTCTCTCTCTCCCAACACCACCCCCTCCACCCCCAGCCTCTCTCTCTCCCAACACCACCCCAACTCCACCCCCAGCCTCTCTCTCTCCCAACACCACCCCCTCCACCCCAACACCACCCACACCACCCCAACACCACCCCCTCCACCCCAACACCACCCCCTCCACCCCCAGCCTCTCTCTCTCTCATCCCAACACCACCCCCTCCACCCCCAGCCTCTCTCTCTCTCTCTCTCCCAACCCCAACCCCTTCACCTCTGACATCCCCATAGGAGCCATGCAAGCCAGCCCCTCCCCTCGCTCCTCCACACAGTCTCTTCACAACCCTGTCACCCCAGCCAGAGCAGTAAAAAACACATCTGGAATCACACTCTGCCCCCCACCTCCCGCCCCCTGGCCCCCCGCAGCCCTCCACCCCCTTTCAGAAACTCTCTCTCTCTCTCTCTCTCTCTCTCTCTCTCTCTCTCTCTCTCTCTCTCTCTCTCTCTCTCTCTCTCTCTCTCTCTCTCTCTCTCTCTCTCTCTCTCTCTCTCTCTCTCTCTCTCTCTCTCTCTCTCTCTCACACACACACACACACACAGTGAGGGCCACGCCGCAGGAAAAACACTCCCATAACGAGCTACAAACACTGAAATAACACTGTTACCCTAAGTGAGATGTTTCTAATGAGCGTCCCGAGCTGAGGCTGGAAAAGAGCATGACAGAAATGCTCGTGCACATGCATTTGCATGTGCACGCACACGCCACACACATGAGAAGGAGAGAGCGAGAGGGGCAGACATCTTGGGTCTGGAGTCCACCCACAGGGCTGAGGCCATTTTGGTCAACTCTCAAGTCAAAGAAGTGGAACGCGTTAGTTCCAACTTCCCTCCCTGTGAGACCGTGGCTGGCATGTCCCTGTGCGAGCGTGCACACTGTACTGTATGTGCACGGGGCTTTTGTGTGTGAGAGAGTGCACGGAGCTTCTCCTGGTTCTAAAGTGTATATATATATATATATACATTTAATAAGGGCCTGTGTGGTGTGGTAATAGGTGGTTGGGATACAGACTTGGCCCTGCGAGGAAATGTCAACAACCGATAAGAGTTAAGAGAGCGTAGAGAAAACTAATTGATTCTCCGAAAAAGGACAAACTCATAATCGTCTGTTTGCGTTGCGATTATGATACTAAGTTGGTGAGCAGAGAATGGAGAATTCATGGTGTGTGTGTGTGTGTGTGTGTGTGTGTGTGTGTGTGTGTGTGTGTGTGTGTGTGTGTGTGTGTGTGTGTGTGTGTGTGTGTGTGTGTGTGTGTGTGTGTGTGTGTGTGTGTGTGTGTGTGTGTGTGTGTGTGC
>NC_139712.1:37878765-37888765 GCF_964188405.1 Protomyctophum parallelum | reverse complement strand
ATGGGCCCAAGTGATCCGGGCACCGCCCCGGTGAGGGAGGCCTGACCAAGTCATTTTTCGGAAGGCTATAAAAGCCTACTCTCTAAACCAGTGTTTCTCAACCGTTTTAATTAGGGGTGTGCCAAAACATCGATATTGCATTATACCGCGACATTCCCTCATGATAAATATATCGATACACTAGGCTACAGTACAAAATATGGCCCTTGAGGAAAATTAATTGGGGAACCCTGCACTATTGGCTACAGTACAACATGCATGCATGTGCTCTATAGATTCCCCCGGTTGCCGATGAGTGTAGTACTAAATGCCGCCTGCCCTGTCGGTGGTGGCGCTATTGAGATAAATGGGTGTACTGTACAGTGTTACAGCACTAGGCCAATTTGTTATGCACAAAAATCTATTAACATTTTTGCCTTTTATGGGTATTTGTTTTCTTTTTAAGTTACAGACATCGTGCAGTCGCCTCACAGCTAGAAGGTCCTGCATGGTTTTCGATTCCCGCTGGGGACGCTGAGGGTATGTTCTCCATACCCGAGGTGGGGTTGGCAAAAGGGCCTTTCTGTGTGGAGCATAGACTGTAAAAAATATGGACAAAGCGTTCCCCGGGTCTAACATGGACGTAAAATGAAGCCTGTTATTCCTGCACTGTAAGTCGCCATCTTTCTAGATCCGTTTTGGCCCAGCTGGCCATTGGCTGGCTCCGTTTTGGCCCAGCTGGCCATTGGCTGGCCCAGACAACGAGGCGGGACTTCCCCCCTTCTTCTCCGTTGGTTTTTATTTTGACTCGAGTGGGAGGGGAATCCCGATCATAGACAGTAACGGTAGCCACGCCCCTCAGAACATACGCGACTTTATGGTCATTTTTTTATTAATGGGACCATAATTTTCCAAAAAGAATATTATGACATTAGAAATGAGACTTTAAACTAGTGACTGGAAGCAGAAAGTATTCATGACCATGTTTATTAAGGTAATACAGTCTAGGTGAAGTTGGGCCCAAATACATGGACTTCTATGGGGCTATGGGTTTTTCTGGGTCCAATGACAGCGCCACAACAGGCCATTATATGAACTACGATTTCCTTAGTGGCTTCACAAAATATCTGTCTGACTGCCCCCCTGGTGTGGAGCTTGCATCTTCTCCCCGTGTCCCCTAGGGTAGGTACCCTCACAAAAGATATGCCGTAATCCTGGTCCCCTGATGGAGGGGAAAGGAACTGGTTGGAATAACGTGTTCCTTCCACTCGCTATGTCCGGCCAGGGAAACTCTCCCCTGTCAGGTGAAAAGAAGCAGCTTGGACTCCTCATGCATAGAAGGAAGCATGAGGTCAGTCCGCTGTCCCCCAGGTTGGCAGAGGAAGTGTAGCGCCCAGTATTACGGTTAGATAATTGACACTGGGTGAAGAATTGGGTTGCAAAATCGTGGGATAAAAATGTAAGTAAAAACAAAGATATAACATTGATTTGCCTACATTTCTTGCAATATATCGAGTAGCACAGATATCATGTATATAGTCGTGATATTGTCGTTATCGAGGGCCACATATCGCCACAGCAGTGTTGATTTTGACAGAATTTTGTCATAGTCTCTTGAATAGTTTTAATTTAGTTTTAGTCACATTTTAGTCACCTGGAATGTTTTAGTGTTAGTCTAGTTTTTGTCGACTAAATATCATAAGATTTTAGTCGACTAAATCTACAGTTGATTTAGTCGACTAAAATGTATTTTGGCGTGACTTGATGGTGTCGTAACGAAAATAGCCAATCTACAAGCTATGACGACTAAAACTAAGACTAAATATATGGACAATTTCGTCAACAAATAAAAACTAAAAAATGTTAGGGAGGGACTAGTACAAGAGATCCAGTATGAGTAATTTTCATAGTCATTTTACACTTGGTTGCATGCACAAGCTCGTAGATCGGCTATGTTCAGCAAGTGAATAAAACAGTCATTACGACGGCATCAAGGCCCGCCAAAATACATTTTCTTCGACTAAATCAACTGTAGATCAACTAGACTAACACTAAAACATTCCAGGTGACTAAAATGTGACTAAAACTAAATTAAAACTATTCAAGAGACTATGACTAAAACTCTTGTCCACTAGTCCCTTCCTAACATTTTAGTCTACTTTTTATTTGTTGACGAAATTGTCAATATATTTTGTCTTAGTTTTAGTCTTTTAGCTTAGTTTTCATTTGGTTTCCATTTAGTTTTCGTCAGGGAAAAAAGGTAGTCGGTGAACATTTTTTGTCATAGTATTAGTCGACGAAATCAATTAACACTGCGCCTTATGGTATCATGAGCTACCTGTACCATCCCACCCATAGTTTTAATTTCAAAACATTTGTTTTTTTGAGCGGTGCCACCGCTCCATTATGCAGCTATGTGTGTCTGTGTGTATGTATACATGTCCGTCCGAGCACGGATAGCTGCAACACGGTTATATTTTTTGCATCGTAACTAAGAGTTGTGCAGCCCCCTCCTATACTCAACAGTTTGTACACTCTGAGTGTACAAACCGTTTGCACACTCTCAAAGTTACAGACCTGTAAGCGTCGTCCATTTAGTTGGAGCGCCCTTCAAGGCCTCCCGGGGACCCCTGGCACTACGTTGAGGACCACCAGTCCGCTCTAGACAGAACGTATAACCACGCCACCATGGCTCTGTGTGATGTGTAGTACAGGATTTAAACAAACTTCCATCAGAGCAAACACAACACTACAACTGATTGACATTCCTACGCAAGAACCCAAAGTGCTAAAAATAATCCACTGATTGGAGCCATGTGTTGAGTTGGGGGGGGGGCGCTGTGTGTGTGGTGTGGAGAGAGAGAGAGAGAGAGAGAGGGGGGAGAGGGGGGGTGTACCGTGGTGGGTCGGGGGAGAGAGAGTGAAGGGGGCGGGTTTGTGACAGAGGGTGGTATGAATCAAACCGGAGTGCCCTTTTCTTTGAGCTCTGATAATAATGCCACGTGAGCCCCTGCACTGCACAGTGTTTATTTACTCTCACAACTCACAATGTACACACTTTCCCTCTCGCGCACACACTTCAGTTGACACATGCACAGCGCACAAGTGCGAGCGCACACACAGACGCACAGAATGCTTTGTTTAGTGTGACTATAGTGACTGCACACACGCACGCACACACTCTCTCTCTCTCTCTTGATCATAAACATACTCCATGTAGAATGGTTTGTATAGTTACCCCCCCCCACACACACTTTCTCTCTCTCACACACACACACACACACACACACACACACACACATACACACGCACACGCACACACACACGAGTGAAGGGGCGGCCTCTTAATTGCCAGGTGTTTCTGATTAGGACACACATTCTACCTGAGAGAGAGAGAGAGAGAGAGAGAGAGAGGGAGAAATAGGTTGATTGTTACCGTGTGTGTGTGTGTGTGTGTGTGTGTGTGTGTGTGTGTGTGTGTGTGTGTGTGTGTGTGTGTGTGTGTGTGTGTGTGTGTGTGAGTGTGAGTGTGAGTGTGAGTGTGAGTGTGTGCGCGCGTGCGCGTGTGTATGAGAGAGAGTGTGTGTGTTTATATACATGCATGTGTAAACCTGTAGTATGTGTCAAATTCATTAACTGTCTACCACTGGGATGCATTAGCATTCTGTGTCCAGCTCCTGGTCATATAATGCAGTCTCAGTAGCCGGTAGCGTTCACAGGGATCAGACAGCGACTCTGCAGGCTCATATTGACTCATAAAAGCATCCACTAAAAGAGCCACCATCAGCCCTTATCCCTTTGTTATTACCAAGGACGCTAGAAAATACCGTAGAGTATACTGTATATATACTCAATACCCACTGTGGCTTTTGTCACATCTGCACATCTGCTGTGTTAGTGTTGATTTTGTAGACTAAAACTATGATGAAAAATGTTCGTCGACTACCTTTTTTCACTGACGAAAACTAAATAAAAGCTAAGCTATGATGACTAAAACTAAGAATAAATATATTGACAATTTCGTCAACAAAACAAAATAGACTAAAATGTTAGGGAGGGACTAGTGGAGTAGATATCCAGTATAACGAATGTACTAATAGATACGTTATTTTATTCTATGTTTAAAATGTATATTGAAAATAGACGATCTACAAGCTCACAAGCTTGGGAGCTTGTAGATCAGCTATTTTCTGCATGAAACCAAGTGTAAAATCAGCCAGACAAGATACGTTTTTGTCAACAATCAACTGTAGATTTAATCGACTAAAACTAGTTGTTGTTTTTCTTTTTAGGTTATTGTTGTTTTGCTTTATTTATATGAGTAATTGTCTTGTAATGTTAAAAAAAAACTAGACTACAACTAAAACATTTCAGATGACTAAAATAAGACAAAAACAAAAATTTAAATGGTGTCCGTGTGCGTGTGACGACGACGAGAGTATACAGTACACATTTCTTTGAAGGCAAAAATGTGTTCTGGGCGAGGCGTCACGGATCAGAACTTATTATCTATGGAGGTATGTCCGTTTGTGTGAGCTGTGGTTTAGCTCATCATGCACTTCCAGTCAGTCACATGCACATCCATCATTTCGGGGCAGTGGTTCTCAAACATTTTCATGTCGAGTTCCCACAAATTGATATGTCATTTGGCCGCGGGCCCCATTTGAAAAGATGTTGTGCCAGGGACCCCCGTAAGAAAAGATTTGTCGAGATTCTTTTATGATTTTTTCCAAATTCTTTGAAAATAGCCGATCTCCAAAAGATAAAACATTGCTTATGTATGTGTTCCTCATTGTGCTGGGGCCCCCTGGAACCCGGGCCCGACTTTGAGAACCGCTGATTTTGGGAAGACTTGAACCGTGAGCTAAGATTATGATCCATGTCTGGGTTTCTGTGCGAGGACAAGTGGCGCCTGGCGGACTCAACCACCGTACTTAGTAAAAGTACAAATGAGTTCACAAATGTATTCTACTCGCCCCTGGGCATGCAGAGTGAATGGATAACTGAGGGTTTGTTTTGGTGTATAGTGGTTGTTTTTGTCTCTTTTTTTAATTTGTTTTGTCTTGTTTCTTCTGTTCCTCATGTGGTCATGTATGTCTTGTATTTTAACTTAAAGTGGAAAAAAAGCTAATAAAAATATATACAGTATATTTCCGTCGCAGAGACCCGGAAAAGAAATCCCCGTTCATTTTCCTCATAGACTTTTCAGAAAGTATTTATTTAAAGACATTTACGCTGCGTATATATATATATATCAATGCATTGTTGTATTGAAACTTAAACGTTAAAAAAATTCAACGATTTTCCATGCAGAAATCTAGTGTTAAAAACAGCAGATCTACAAGCTCATCAAGCTCATCGCATCACATCGAAAAGGGGCATAAGTGCTTAATCTGTAATGTACGTTTTCCCTTCCTAGAAATGTAGTGACGTCAAAAGTGCAATAGTTGTCTTTGAAATGGAGTGGAGTGAAAGCATGGAGTACTAATGCAATAGATCATATGCTCCTAAAAGTAAGTAAAAGTACTGCTTGAGTACATATACTTAGTTACTATACACCACTGAGTAAATAAAGGTCCTTTGTTGCAGTCCACCCCTGGCGAGGATGTGACTGGTGCACAGGCCCGCCCGTCAGCCCTGGGACTCCACATCTGCATTCTGCAGTGACCGGCCGCAGGCAATTGGGCGGGACGTCCTTGGGGAGCGCGTGGTTGGACAGTGGGGCCGGGAGGACGTCCTTGGGGAGCGCGTGGTTGGACAGTGGGGCCAGGAGGACTTCCTTGGGGAGAGCGGTTGAACAGTGGGGCCGGGAGGCCGCGGCTGCTTATTTGATAAGAAGTCGTCCGTCAGGAAGGAAAATAAACAGTCGAGCGTGCTGCTACTGCAGAGTCAGAGGAAGAGCTCTTACTGGAGCACAACACAATATTTACACACTGCCGGACAGACACACTTGCAGCACATACAGACACACACGTGCAGTCGCCCACACACACAAACACACACACACACACATAGCGCCCCTCAAACATAGTGTGACTATGCATGTTTATGTACGTGTGTGACCGTGCATGCATGTGTGCGCACGTGCGCTTGCATGTATTCCCCTGTGTAAGCACAATAGCATCCAGTACACAACACATCTTGAGGAAGATGTGTGTTTGCTTTGTTCAGATAAGGGAGTGGGGCGGGTTTGGGTTGGTAAGGGGGCGGGGGGGCTGTGTGAAACCCAGAGCCCTGACCCCTGGCACTGGGCCCCACCCCTCTGGCTATGACTGACAGATAGCATCAGTGCCGCTCCTTATCAGCTCTGGACTGTGGAATGGGCCCTGTGTTCTCAGACCTCTGTTCTGGGATGTGACTGCCGAGGGGGTTGGGGGGGGGAGTCGTGCCAAGGTAAGAGCTCACAGGATGCGTGCATGCCAGGGCTGGGCAATTAAATGATTAAATGAAACAAAATTCTAATCGTTTTCAATTAATTAGTCTGACTATAACCACTGTATCGTACAGTACTGTGCTGTACAATAGCCAATCTGGAAGCTCAAAACACATTGCATTGCGAAGGGTTTTGAGTTTGTATATGTCTGCTATATTGCCTAGCCCTGGTGCATGGACACACACACACACACACACACGCACGCACACGCACACGCACACGCACACACACACACTGGAGAAAAATGTATGCAGACATATGGGTCCACATGTGTAAATTAGTGCAGCATATTGTATTGCTGCAAACACTCAGTAGATCGGGCTTAACTGGTGAAATGGTATAAGTTCCAGTCATCTTACAGTTAACTGAGCTCGCTTATGTGAAACCACAGGCCAACACTAATATCTTTCTCTCTTGACCTCCCTCTCCCCCCCCCCCCCCCCCCTCCTCTCTCTCTCACTCTGTCTGTCTGTCTCAGAATTAGTCATAATGAGACTTTCTGCCAGTGCACTATAGTTTGTGCACTACTAGTGTGTGTGCGTGCGTGCAAGCGCCTACGCACGCGGGTGTGTGTGCGTCGGCGTGTGTCCCAGAGTGTGTGCGTGCATGCATGCGCTTGCGCGGGTGTTATTGCTCTTGGATAGTAGGCCGTTTTGTGTTTGGGAGTCTCTGTAAGTCATTTGGTGTGTTTTTTGGAGCGGGTGAGATCATACTTCAGTGCTGACACTGAACATAAAGACGCATTGAGAGGAGCAGGACCATGGGCCAAGTCTGGAGGTACGGGGAAACATAGATCTACGCACGCACACACACACACACACACACACACACACAGAGGGCAGTGAGTGTAGAGGGCTCCAGAGGGCCAGGGGGACTATCGTTTTCCCTGTTAATTATGACCGTCTGGCAGGCCGGAGAGCAGGAAGTCAGAGCGAGAGAGAGAGAGAGAGAGAGGAAGAGAGGGATGGAGAGATGGAGACTGGGAGGCAAGGGGGGGGGGGGGTGCAGAGAGAGAGAGAAAGAGAGATGGATGGATGATGGGAGGATGAGAGGTAGGTAGATGGGGTGCGTGAGGGAGAAGGGGGAGGTGAGTAAAAGCATAAAAATAAGGGAAGAGAAGATAAGATGGATGAAGGGAGGACTAGAGTGAAGTATGAGAGGGGAGGTGAAGTCCGGGAACTGATGAGGAGGGCGAGACGGGGTAGATCCAAATAGAACCATATGTCGGGACGGCTTTGGATGATAAAACCAGGTGCTTGATAAAAGGTGGAATGCTAGACATTTTCTTTGCCGCTGATTTGTTTCCAGGTTCTTTAAATGCCCTCCCCTCCCATGCGTCTCTGACCCCGCTGTCCTGTCCACCGCAACCCCCCCACCCCACCCCCCAAAAAACACACATAGCAGAGCAACGCTGTTCACTCTCGCACCTCTGATAAACAACCTCAACTCTCTCCCTGACCCCAGCTTGTTTCCGACCCTTTGACCCTTTCGGCAACGTGGCCTGGTACCTATAACTTATCTTTACTGCCCAGGCTTTTGTGCCATCCTGTTCTGGAGATGTGGCCATGTATCATCCCACTCCCTCGGGGCTACTTAATGAGAGCCTGAGCAATAACATAGCCAGGATTTCAGCAATGCACTTCGGCTCTTGGCAGTACTTTTATTATATAAAAAATGCATGGGTGAAATATTTAGGGGGGTGTGGTTAGAGATGGTTAGAGAGAGTATAGCGTCCAGGCCAGTCCAGGACAATCCAGGCCAGTCTCGGCCAGGCGGGTTCCAAGGGGCTATATGAGATGAGATGAGCTGAGCCGAGAAGGCCTGCATGGGATTTGAGCGGCTCCAGGTTCAATTAGGATCGTCTGCAGCATCTGGACGCACTCAGAGTTAGAATCAAAACTTTCACTTCAGTCCAATGGGGATACAGCCTCAGAACTTAAACCCACAGGCCTGTTGTGGCGTAAAGTGTGTATGTATCCTACAAAAGAGCAGGACAATAATTATTATCCCCGTCCAGCAGTCATAACATGGTTGCAATGATAATGCATGAAAGTGGAACAAAACAAAATAGTTGAGTGAAGTTGGCATGGTGTCGTATGATTTTGTCAACAGTGGAGGGAATCTTTCCATATAGCAAAAGAGCTGCTTTTGAAGGCTTACTGCATGGCAGTATAGTATAGCATTACCATGAATATAGTAGTATTCCAATCCTAACAACTGCAAGTATGTATAACTGGACAGACTTGGGCCTGTTTGCCAAGATACAGCCACACACCCGGAATATTCTGTTTACTTGATATCAATGTAACAATCATGATGTTAACACTGTGGTATTTACACAAGAGAAGATTCCATTTTTAATCCTGTGAACATACCTGACCATTTTCTTTGCCAAACAGCAGAAATCCCACGGCATGTTTCATTTCTTGTTTAGACTCCCGTGGGAAGGTCAGGTTTGTGAGACAAATAATTCAAAAAATCACATATTTTGTTCAATTTATTTTTAAATACCGTAAGAGAACAAGATCATACTTTGGACTAATGTAAAGTGCCCTTGTTGTGCAACTCACATAATTATATTGGAAAGGACCCAGGGTAGTCAATCAAATAAACAATCAAAGTAAATAAAGTAAACTTAAAGTAAACTCAACAGTCATCTTCGTCATCAATCGTGTGTGTGTGTGTGTGTGTGTGTGTGTGTGTGTGTGTGTGTGTGTGTGTGTGTGTGTGTGTGTGTGTGTGTGTGTGTGTGTGTGTGTGTGTGTGTGTGTGTGTGTGTGTGTGTGTGTGTGTGTGTGTGTGTGTGTGTGTGTGTGTGTGTGTGTGTGTGCGCGTGCGTGCGTGCGTGCGTGCGTGCGTGCGTGCGTGCATGTGCGTGCGTGAGTGCATGTACGTGCATGTGCAGCAAACCGCCTTCCAAGGTCTCAGTAGAGATGTGAGGCACCTCCTGACAGCTAAAGAACATCTAATCAGAGTACAGTACATTCCACTCCCTGACACACACTGGAGCTCACCCTGGGGCCTGACCCCACCTGAGCTTGGCTCTGCAACCCAGCAGCACAATCATGCTGGAATGAAGACCCAATAACAGCCTATATTGGCCTTCATATCCCAGCCAGACTCCCACATAGACTATAGACAAATGCATTACAGTATGAGACGAACGCACGCACGCACACGAAGAGAATGCTTTACCTCAGTAAGAAGCCGCACGCACGCACGCACGCACGCACACACAAAAGCACGGATGCATGCATGCACGCACGCACAAGCAGTAAGAACTACACAGTTGACACAATGGCCTCCTGGTGGCGCTATTACAGGCCAATATGAAAAGTGTGCCATTTCTTCTTATGCCTTGGATGGTAATTGGATGATTTGAGGCATTTTGTACCAAAATTGTGTTTTGCAAAAATACACCTATTGGTGGCGCTATAACAGACCATTGTGAAAAGGGTGGGATATATTCCTCAGCCTAGTAGGAAAGTCTGTGAAAGATTTCACGTAAATTGCACGCTGCGTTCATGCTTTCAGGCTTTTTGTTCAAAACGGGCCAATCCTGCAAACTTTGAAAGCCAATGTTAGCCA
>NC_139712.1:37216265-37221265 GCF_964188405.1 Protomyctophum parallelum | reverse complement strand
CCTACTAGAATAAACACCACAGCAGGGCATTGTAATTCTCCCTTCCTTGTGTGTGCGCGCGGGGCCGCTGTCGGCTATAAAAGACAGACGGGCCCAACTTCTGTTGCTTACGGCCATACCACCCTGAACACGCCCGATCTCGTCCGATCTCGGAAGCTAAGCAGGGTCGGGCCTGGTTAGTACTTGGATGGGAGACCGCCTGGGAATACCAGGTGCTGTAAGCTTTTTTCCTTTGCCACACTAAATGAGAAACTGCCATTTTTGGCCATGATACAATATTACTAGATCGTGTGCAGCACTAACTTGGGTACTGCTGACAAATGCCACTTCTAACCTTTAGCAGGCCAGCCCAACTAGAATAAACGCCACAGCAGGGCATTGTAATTCTCCCTTCCTTGTGTGCGCGCGCGGGGCCGCTGTCGGCTATAAAAGACCGACGGGCCCAACTTCTGTTGCTTACGGCCATACCACCCTGAACACGCCCGATCTCGTCCGATCTCGGAAGCTAAGCAGGGTCGGGCCTGGTTAGTACTTGGATGGGAGACCGCCTGGGAATACCAGGTGCTGTAAGCTTTTTCCTTTGCCACACTAAATGAGAAACTGCCATTTTTGGCCATGATACAATATTACTAGATCGTGTGCAGCACTAACTTGGGTAGTGTTGTCACCATACTGGATTTTCAACTTCGATACGATATTTGGAAAAGTATTGATATTTCGATACCATTTTCTATACCACGCAACCACAGCGATTTCTGAGGGTTTAACATTTATTACAAATAAAAGCTGTGCAGTCTTATGCACTTTCATATTTTTTTCAACATTTGTATTATCATTAGGCCTATTATAATTATTATACATAATAACTATGGATTATAAACCAGTAGGCCAGGCCTGCACATAAAAGTAAAGTTGTGAAGCACAACATTTAATTTCTTTCTGACCAGTCAACCACAACATCTTGGTTTCTATTCCTTATTCATAACTATCTTTATCATTTATAATTATAAAAAATAAATCAAAATAAATAAAGTTTGATAATCTATTCAGATATTATTCAATGCATCCTGTCTAAGGCCAGCCTACTCAAACTATTATTATTTGTATTAGTAGTATTATTAATATCGGGAATCACACACACACACACACACACACACACACACACACAGCAACCGATTGCAACGTTAGCTTGCTAGCCTAGCTATATTGTGTTCACTGTTGATAGCTTTAGCTAGTTAGCTTATCGCTATGACAGCAACAAGTAGGATGTAATTGTATGCAGGTTTGGCAACTGTCCTCTTTAGCTCTCCGTGTACATCGGATTACATAAAGAAATACGAGCGACCAGCTAGTTAAAGAAGTAAGTTAACACAGCGAGGAGACAGAACTTGTCACAGAACGACAATGTCTGTAGTGTGAGACTGAGTGCTGCGCAGCCTGCAGGCTGTGCGCTCTGTCTGAGAGAGTCAGGACGGCCCCTCCCCTCCCTCAAGGCTCAGTTTGGAGGGGGCTGTACTCCCTTCTGAGCCTGTGTGTGCGCTGCGGAGCATGTCTCAACAAACAGGAGGACGGAGCCGGCCAGTATCGATACTATGGAAAAGTCATATCGAACAGTTTTAATTTTTCAGAATCGATATTTATCGATATATCGATATTTTCGACAACACTAAACTTGGGTACTGCTGACAAATGCCACTTCTAACCTTTAGCAGGCCAGCCCAACTAGAATAAACACCACAGCAGGGCATTGTAATTCTCCCTTCCTTGTGTGCACGCGCGGGGCCGCTGTCGGCTATAAAAGACTGACGGGCCCAACTTCTGTTGCTTACGGCCATACCACCCTGAACACGCCCGATCTCGTCCGATCTCGGAAGCTAAGCAGGGTCGGGCCTGGTTAGTACTTGGATGGGAGACCGCCTGGGAATACCAGGTGCTGTAAGCTTTTTCCTTTGCCACACTAAATGAGAAACTGCCATTTTTGGCCATGATACAATATTACTAGATCGTGTGCAGCACTAACTTGGGTACTAGTGATCGACCGATATGGGTTTTGGCCGATATATCCGATCACCGATTAGTGGACAATCAAAAAGCCGATAGCCGATATTATGAGCCGATTAATTAAAGTTAAACAAAATATTTTTGTTGGTGCAAGAAGCACCAACATCGTTTCAGTAACACTTCCCCCTCCATCAATTGCAGCTTTTTTTTTGCTACAGTGCAAACATGTACTGTAGCAGCATATATATATAATTTTCAATATCTATCTATCGATCGATCTATCTATGAATGCACCAAGTGTGTGTGTGTGTGTGTGTGTGTACGTAATTGTCCAGAACCGCGCCAAAAAGGCCTCTGCCTGGGATCTGGACCGGGCCCATGCCCAGCGTCCATATATGGAGCTGGCCTGTTCTGACCTCACAGCACTCCATATTTGGACCTGATACAAGACAGAACTCCACAAGCTGGCAGCATATACTCCCTATTTGGGCATGCCTTACAAAGAACTCCATATATGGGCATAAAAGGGAGACAGACATAATATCTGGGTGGGGCATTCATTTACAACTTGCATCATACCAAGTAGGTCAGTGCCCAATGGGCTGTAGAGGCCCTACGGGCACCGTTCTAGTTTTATCAAAACCGGATTTTCAATGAAAGTGGTTGTTTTACCATGTTTGGTTTGGTATATTTCATGAGAAATATAATAATCGGTCGTTTCTTTCCGATTATTTGTTTTTAGCACCGATACCGATATTAATTAAAATCATGAATATCGAAGCCGATAATCGGTCTATCACTATTGGGTACTGCTGACAAATGCCACTTCTAACCTTTAGCAGGCCAGCCCAACTAGAATAAACACCACAGCAGGGCATTGTAATTCTCCCTTCCTTGTGTGCGCGCGCGGGGCCGCTGTCGGCTATAAAAGACTGACGGGCCCAACTTCTGTTGCTTACGGCCATACCACCCTGAACACGCCCGATCTCGTCCGATCTCGGAAGCTAAGCAGGGTCGGGCCTGGTTAGTACTTGGATGGGAGACCGCCTGGGAATACCAGGTGCTGTAAGCTTTTTCCTTTGCCACACTAAATGAGAAACTGCCATTTTTGGCCATGATACAATATTACTAGATCGTGTGCAGCACTAACTTGGGTACTGCTGACAAATGCCACTTCTAACCTTTAGCAGGCCAGCCCAACTAGAATAAACACCACAGCAGGGCATTGTAATTCTCCCTTCCTTGTGTGTGCGCGCGGGGCCGCTGTCGGCTATAAAAGACAGACGGGCCCAACTTCTGTTGCTTACGGCCATACCACCCTGAACACGCCCGATCTCGTCCGATCTCGGAAGCTAAGCAGGGTCGGGCCTGGTTAGTACTTGGATGGGAGACCGCCTGGGAATACCAGGTGCTGTAAGCTTTTTTCCTTTGCCACACTAAATGAGAAACTGCCATTTTTGGCCATGATACAATATTACTAGATCGTGTGCAGCACTAACTTGGGTACTGCTGACAAATGCCACTTCTAACCTTTAGCAGGCCAGCCCAACTAGAATAAACGCCACAGCAGGGCATTGTAATTCTCCCTTCCTTGTGTGCGCGCGCGGGGCCGCTGTCGGCTATAAAAGACCGACGGGCCCAACTTCTGTTGCTTACGGCCATACCACCCTGAACACGCCCGATCTCGTCCGATCTCGGAAGCTAAGCAGGGTCGGGCCTCGTTAGTACTTGGATGGGAGACCGCCTGGGAATACCAGGTGCTGTAAGCTTTTTCCTTTGCCACACTAAATGAGAAACTGCCATTTTTGGCCATGATACAATATTACTAGATCGTGTGCAGCACTAACTTGGGTAGTGTTGTCACCATACTGGATTTTCAACTTCGATACGATATTTGGAAAAGTATTGATATTTCGATACCATTTTCGATACCACGCAACCACAGCGATTTCTGAGGGTTTAACATTTATTACAAATAAAAGCTGTGCAGTCTTATGCACTTTCATATTTTTTTCAACATTTGTATTATCATTAGGCCTATTATAATTATTATACATAATAACTATGGATTATAAACCAGTAGGCCAGGCCTGCACATAAAAGTAAAGTTGTGAAGCACAACATTTAATTTCTTTCTGACCAGTCAACCACATCATCTTGGTTTCTATTCCTTATTCATAACTATCTTTATCATTTATAATTATACAAAATAAATCAAAATAAATAAAGTTTGATCTATTCAGATATTATTCAATGCATCCTGTCTAAGGCCAGCCTACTCAAACTATTATTATTTGTATTAGTAGTATTATTAATATCGGGAATCACACACGCACACACACACACACACACACACACACACAGCAACCGATTGCAACGTTAGCTTGCTAGCCTAGCTATATTGTGTTCACTGTTGATAGCTTTAGCTAGTTAGCTTATCGCTATGACAGCAACAAGTAGGATGTAATTGTATGCAGGTTTGGCAACTGTCCTCTTTAGCTCTCCGTGTACATCGGATTACATAAAGAAATACGAGCGACCAGCTAGTTAAAGAAGTAAGTTAACACAGCGAGGAGACAGAACTTGTCACAGAACGACAATGTCTGTAGTGTGAGACTGAGTGCTGCGCAGCCTGCAGGCTGTGCGCTCTGTCTGAGAGAGTCAGGACGGCCCCTCCCCTCCCTCAAGGCTCAGTTTGGAGGGGGCTGTACTCCCTTCTGAGCCTGTGTGTGCGCTGCGGAGCATGTCTCAACAAACGGGAGGACGGAGCCGGCCAGTATCGATACTATGGAAAAGTCATATCGAACAGTTTTAATTTTTCAGAATCGATATTTATCGATATATCGATATTTTCGACAACACTAAACTTGGGTACTGCTGACAAATACCACTTCTAACCTTTAGCAGGCCAGCCCAACTAGAATAAACACCACAGAAGGGCATTGTAATTAATTCTCCCTTCCTTGTGTGCACGCGCGGGGCCGCTGTCGGCTATAAAA
>NC_139712.1:37188765-37211265 GCF_964188405.1 Protomyctophum parallelum | reverse complement strand
AGCTAAGCAGGGTCGGGCCTGGTTAGTACTTGGATGGGAGACCGCCTGGGAATACCAGGTGCTGTAAGCTTTTTCCTTTACCACACTAAATGAGAAACTGCCATTTTTGGCCATGATACAATATTACTAGATTGTGTGCAGCACTAACTTGGGTACTGCTGACAAATGCCACTTCTAACCTTTAGCAGGCCAGCCCAACTAGAATAAACACCACAGCAGGGCATTGTAATTCTCCCTTCCTTGTGTGCGCTCGCAGGGCCGCTGTCGGCTATAAAAGACCGACGGGCCCAACTTCTGTTGCTTACGGCCATACCACCCTGAACACGCCCGATCTCGTCCGATCTCGGAAGCTAAGCAGGGTCGGGCTTGGTTAGTACTTGGATGGGAGACCGCCTGGGAATACCAGGTGCTGTAAGCATTTTTAAATGAGAATCTGCCATTTATGAATGGCCATTGTACAATATTACTAGATAATTTACTGATCAAGTTCTATTTTTTAGCAGTAAGACGCATTTGCCCCTTTTCCACCGGGGTTGAACCGGTTCAGTTCTTTTAGGTTTTTAGTTCTTGAGCAAGAGCTCCAAAAGTGGAACGTTAATTATGAATTGAGTGGGCATAACTATATTAAATTGTTGATAGGATCAATATAAGTAAATTAATATATGATAACCATTCCACAATCCACAGGAGTAGCTTTTTCGTATTTATCACACATATTGTTGTTTTTACCTGACGTTTTCACATGATATAGTTAAAAATGTAATTAATAGTTAGCACCATGAAACCTCCCCAGTTGGCTCATAGACCAAACAAAAAAGAACTGAATCGGTTCAATCCCGGTAGAAAAGAGGCCATTTTGAGCTAGATCGTCTATTTCTGGTGAAGAGATTTGGTGTAGAAAGAAACTAGAAAGGAAAAGCCAAGCAAAATACTAATTATTTTAAATAACTAAATTAAAATAAAGCAAATAAAACATGACACAACAGAAGTAAATAACACACAGACATTTTGAGGGGCACGTAGAACCGCTGGTTGGCTTAATAGTGGAGAGATTTATAGATTTTGGGGAATAATTAATACATTAGAAGCTTTTAATCCATGTCACCATGGGCCACATACTGTTAACTGTACAAAACAAAAACAAAAAGAACAAATTGTACAAAATACAAACTTTCAAAAGGGCACATTGCTGTCCAGAGGGCAAAATGTAAGGGCAGGTGCTCTAGCACCACCTAATGTCTATCTGTGTACGTCCCTGCCGTAAGTGCCAGGGTTTACACAGCTGAAATAGATTTAACAGTAATTCTGCACTCTGTCTGTTCTGTTGCTAAACTCACTCAGATCTGTTGGCCTGATGTTGACGTTGTTGTCTAATGCACTTTTAACCCAACGACAGTCGACAGCACTGTCGACAGTACACATGCAGTGTCTCAGAACCCACGCAGACTGAGTTGTCTTTGCACCTGTTGGATCAGATCAGACGCATTGTGAACTTGTAGATCTGCTATTTTCAAAACAAGCTTTTTTACATTTTACACATTTGAAAACATGTGAAATGAGACATTCTGCATAATGAGTACTTTTACTTTTGGTACTTTTAAGTACACTTTGATGGCAAATTTTGAATTCCGGACTTCTTGTAAATACTAGTTTGAGTAAATTTTCCACCACTGCCGTTCACCATCTAGTTTTACAGTATTGCATGTGTCTACTGTGCTCTGTGTTGTTACCTAGATGTCCGTGGAGCCATGTGGAGGTGTGCTGCCCCCTATGGGCGGCTGCAGTGTAGACATCCTCTTCAGGCCACATTCCTGTCAGCACTTTGACTCAGTGCTGGAGCTGTCAGTGGACAAAGGAGCTGGATGGTGAGGAGGACACAGCACTGAGGGTCATCGCCATGCTGGCTTGTGGAGGACATTTTTGTGAAGTGTATTTTTTTGCCCTGGACGTGCAAATTGAGCGGACAATATTACTAGTTATTAGTCCTAAATGACCATAACAGATCCGTAACTCTGAGAGTGTACAAAGAGAGTTAACCCATTTTGGGCGGGAACCCCTTTTGGTGTTTCAAGCATTCTGTTATACTTTAGCTATTGGTAAATAGCAGATCTACAAGCTCATATGAACGTAAAAATGCGGCACAAATCTTTGAATGTATATATTCAAAGCGAACATATATAGCGAACGTTTGTTTTATTTCGACGTCAGGCCTAAATGTGTTAAACACTCGTAGAGTTACGGGCGTCCTTGCAAATAAAACCTTTGAGAACCACTACTAGTGGACTCCTAGTGGACTCCATAGTGTCATAGTAAATCAGTGTCATACATATTCTGGAGAAAACCTGAAGAGATTTTAAATAAAAGTTAAAAGCTTTCCGTTTCAGCCAGATACATACGTATACTGTGGGCTTAACCCTCTTCAATAAATGCATACCTCCCCTTTGATTCGGCCACATAATTCGATTTAATTCTAACTCCTCCATTGAGATGTGTTGTCATGCAGGGCCGGATTAACACCTCTGAGGCCCCTGGGCACTGATGCTCGAAGGCCCTTCACCCGCGCGAAACATTTTTGCTGTTTCTTTGGAGCCGTTTTGGAGCGGTTTTATGCCGTTATATTGGCCTATTTCCGGTCGCCTACCCCCCCCCCCCCCAGAGTGACAGCCAATCTAGCGCATTGTTGCTGCTTTACACACACAATTTGCACTTTTCAGCTGCCCTTCTCACCAACAAATGCAACAATAAAACACTAATCTTTTTAGACACCATTTATTTCATTCGGATTAGCAGGGACATTTTCTGTGGAAAAAAAAGGGGGCCCCCTGGTGCCCAAGGGTCCCTGGGCACGTGCCCAAAGTGCCCATATTGTAGATCCGGCCCTGTTGTCATGCCATGCATACACGCACACACACTCACATGTCATACTACAATAGTCAACGTAATGTGATATAAAATGAGTATTAATTCAATGGAATACACTTCGGCTTGAGGGAAGAACCGTTAACCTAATCTATTTCATGATGTGTTCGTTCCGTGTAGTGCCTTGTCGGTGCAGGCAGATGTCCAACGTCCCCAGGTGTGCCTGTTGAGCTGCGAGCTGGTCTTCTCTGAGCTCTACGTGGGGGTTCCTGTCCAGGGAGTCGTAACCCTGTTCAACCAGACCATGCTCCCTGCACCCTTCACCTGGACGGTATGGTGCTCATGCTTACACACTGCCTTCTCTGCCAGCTCAGTGGCCTTGAGGTTAGAGTGTCTGCTCTGAGACTGAGAGGTCAAGGGTTTGATTCCCTGGCTGGGTCATACCAAAGACTATAAAAATGTATCCTCGGGTACCACAGGTGTTTTATTTTCTTTAGGATTCAAAGTTTTATTGCTTTTTCACGAACAGTTAAGAGTAAGACAACAATTGAAAAAAAACCTAGACAAGAAAAATACACTACCAAACCTTTACAGAAAAGATAATACAATACAGACAATACAATACAATAAAATACAGTACAGTACAATAAAATAAAAAAGGGAAAGAAAGAGAAATGCCATTGAATCTGGGTGACATTAATTTACACTGTATCACAGGTGCTTTATTATAAAACAAAAACAAGCCTGGGCAAACAAGGAGTGGCAGAGTGGGAATGAACCTTGTATTTCGCTAACCAATAAACAGTGCAGAGTTGCGTCACTCCAATTTGGTGACATCAGTGATCTCTGCTGCGTTCTCTCGGGGAGGGGTGCGGGGGCAGGCGCACAGATAGCTGAACCAATAGGATCCACCGGCTAGCGGCTATTTTCGCGGGCAAATTTGAATGTGCCCCTCTAGACCAGAAATCACATTAGCTCGGGCAGGCTAATAAAATGTGACCCTGCTTGGTATTCAGCATAAGGGTCGGATTGGGGTAAGTGCCTGCTACAAACTAGCGTCATGTCTGTCCAGGGGTTGCATCAGAACAAACACAATTGGCCCGTGTTCGGGGGAGGGACGCCATGCAGGCAGGGTCAAAACTAAGTATTCCCTGTCTTGTGTTTTTCTGCACCAGTCTCATCTCCAGGGTAAGCAGGCCTCTCAGTGTACAGCTAGCTTCCTGCCATCCTCTGGTACTCTGGGGCCTAATGCCAGCATGGACATCACTGTTACCTTCGCTGCTCACACACATGTAAGTCTGGTACGCTGGCCTAATGCCAGCATGGACAATACTCACCCCCTCACACAATGGGTGCACAATGAACAGCATGTGCTGTAGCTAGCTACAGTGCTATACATATCATGTAGACTAGTTCTAGTTAGCAACGTTTATAGCTCGAGACCCAAATGAGACTCAAACTTTGATTAGATTTTTTCATATTATTTATTTTTGAAAAATGTTGGAATTGTTTTTAATTGATGAAGTTTTTTAACCTTTTGAAATGTAAGAAACAGAAAAAATAAGCTATTTACCCATACAAATTGGTCTGTGACCTGCTGTACACGGTGTACTGTGTAATGCACATTATAGGTTTGGTTCCATCACAGTATCTGGGATTCTTTGGCGATACTTACAGTATGGGATGACTTTTTTTTACCACTACTATCTTGTTGTCCATGTTCCTCCTTTTGCTCTCGAACTGCAGTTGGAACTGACAGAGGTGGCAGCTGTGTGTGAGGTGCAGGGCATGGATGCTCCCATTGTCCTGGGCTTCTACTCCAAAGCCAAGAGGCTCAGTGTGTCCTACTCACTGTCCAGCGTCCGGTGAGTTTATCTTCTGCACCTTGAGCAATAACATTTTGGTCTTGAGCCAAATACTTTATCCACTGTCCTCCGAGTGTAGTACTACTAGTAACCTCAAACACAAAGTGTTTTTTGAATGGGCAGTCATATTTTGACAGCAACAACTGCCTGTCATAATTTCACCCCCTCTCTATCTACCGTAAGTATTGGATAGTATTAGGATGTTGATATTAATTTTGTATTCATCCCAAAATCACACCTTAGAAAGGATGAGTGCTTAGGGTGTTTTATATTCATAATCAAAATCAACAAAGAGTAAAAAGTACGGTACAATGTTTACCTCTGAGATTGAACAAATTAAATACCCAAGTGAAGTAAAAGTAATTAAAGTACCTCAAAATTGTACTTAAGTACAGTACTACAGTACAGTACAGTAAATGTTCTGTTCTTATAAGTTACTTTCCACCACTGCACACAAATAAACCTTCATACCTATTGGCTGAGTTATTGAGGCTTGAGCAAGCACTGAGCTACCACTTGAACTGAATCATTCTCACCTTCATTGCTGTTCTTTCTCTTTTTAGCTCTGCCTCTGCCACAGAGGCTCAAGACTCCTCATCATCGGTGCTGGACTTTGGGGACGATGTCAGCTTGAAGAAAGCCGTCACCAAGCAGATGATGATAACCAACCACACTGCAATCACTGCTCCTTTCACGATAGAGGCAGAATATTTCACTGGGCACGCTCCCTCAAACTCACAATCAAAGGAGCAGCACCAGAAAAGGTAGTCCTTATACTTCTTTGAGCTGAAGTCTCGAAGACACTACTAGTGTTTCTACACTACTACACTATTGTTGCTAATCTTTGGTGTGATGATGACTGAACTGCTATTTAAAGGTAACTGACTGCACTTTAATGATCACACAGATCCACATACAGTAAGAATCCACTTCACTCTGTCCAAGCAAGGAAAATAGAAGAGAGAGCATACGAAGGTATGGAATAGTTTTTCAAATGTTTTCAAATGAATTCCTGTTGCAGCAAACTTGATCGTTTCTGATGTTTTTGGCTGTGATGATCCGTTGGCAGACTTTGTGAGCAGCCTGCTGGCTCATGGAAAAGGTGCAGCATTCTACGTCCAGCCACACAATGGGATGCTGGGACCATTTGAGAGCCAGACTGTAGACATTACTGCCTACTCTGACATGTGGGGTGAATACAGAGATCATCTCATATGCATGGTATGCTGATCTGTAGAGGAATGTAGCGACTTATGGAAAACATGTTACTATTGGCTGAAACAGTGGTTCTCAACCTTTTTAGGCTGTGACCCCCAAAAATACAATATTCACCCTGATGAGCACTTGGAATTGTAGGAGTTGATGCACTACATTTAGTTTGAGTTGGTTCCACAGATAAAAAGTGTGAAAATATGCCTTGTCTTTTTTCCTTCTTTCTTAGGTAATATTTGGGGGATGCTAGCTCCTCCTATAATATGTCCAGCTTTGAGGGTGCATGTAAACACTATGTTTGTCACACAAACAACACAAACATTAAATGCCATTGATAATGAATTGCCAGTTTTACGTCATTGTCCACTCCCAACACAAACATTAAATGCCATTGATGATGAAATGGCCAGTTTTGAGTGTTTGTCCCAAGTTCCCATCACAAACAGTGAATGCCATTGACAATGAATGGCCAGTTTTGAGTGTTTGTGTAAATGCAAACATTGAAGACAAAAATTCTAATTGGCCGGAATGAGATGATAAGAGCGCCTCTCAATTCACATGGGTCTGATTCTTGTTGATTCGATTGTTTGTTGATTTGTTTTGACGCAATGACAAAAGTAATTAAATTGTCATTGAAATGTGCAGATACCCTGTATACCCTGTATACTGTATATGTTGGTTTGTTTACGGTTGAGTGAGAAAACTATGTTGCACATTAAGCTAATGCTTTAAGGACCCCCCTCTGGGTTCCGACCCACAGGAAAACCACTGGCCTAAAAGTAGGCTATAAAGATTCACATCATGCACAGTAAAAATGGCTTAAACGTGTGTAAAACAAGGCCCACATGGAAGTGTCCATTTGGGAGTTGGATGAACACTGACATTGTGTGAATCGGTCCATATGAGTCCTTATTAGTGTTTTCCGGCCTCAGGTGGGAGACCTGGAGCCCAGGTTCATCTCTGTGCAGATGACCGTGAGGGGCTGTCCACTCTACTTCCAGATGATCGGTCCACAGCCGGACAACCAGAACCAGGGACCGACAGCACAGTGCGTTCCATAATCATATTAGAGCAGTGGTTTTCAACCCTTTTCATATCAAGGCCCATTATTTATTCAGCATTTGAGCCATGGACCACCATTTGATCAGATTTAGCCTCTCAAACCAAAAACGTAGAACATTTTGTTAAGATTGTGTCCACAATTCCATGCTGTATTGATGTCTGTACAATGGGAGCGATAACAGACAAACATTGAACAAAATAACTATTCTTCTGCATTCTTGTAAATTAGTTTGACAATTATTTAACTCTTGAGAGTGTAAAATTAAACCAAATGGACCCATAAATGAGTTAAATATCTAATATCCAAACTCTCTACCTTTTAGCTGGGGTCCCCACTTGGAACTTGGAACCCTCTCAAGGACCACTGGTGGTCCCCGGACCACTGGTTGAAAACCACTGTATTAGAGAAGAAACTGCTCCAAATATAGGAGCAATGTCAGGTGGCAATTTCTTAGATTTTGGCCTGTTTCATATCAACTGTTTTTATTTCATTAGGTTCGGGACTCTTGTATCTGGAGGAGACACAGTGTCTCGTTCTCTTCGCATCAAGAATCCCAGCCCGTATGGTGAGTACCACGGATAAATAAATACACCCTAAAAGAAACTAGTTCAAGTACTCAGTCAATTCTGAATTCGCCTTGCACAGCTGTAGTCTAACTGTTAGACTACAGCTGTGCAAGGCAAATTCAGAATTGACAGAATGACTAAATTGGGAGGAGAGGGTGGGAATAAGATACTTTCACATCAAAGGTTTGCAGGTGTAAAGAAGTGGGTGAAATTTGTTTTGTGCAAGCTCCATCATTTGTTGTTTTCAGGAAGAAAAGATGTAATGAAATATCCTCTCAGCTGATCAGATCTATCCAAATTATTGTGCTACAGTATGTGTCAAAAGGTAGGCTTCTCCCCTTTGATGTCTTCCAGATATTCGTGTGGACTGGGAGACTTATAACATAGATCCAAATGACAGGAAACTGTTGGATGTTGTCGTGGCGTACGGAGAAGCCTTTTCCCTCAAGGACGCAGATGGCAACGAAGTAGTTGGCGGGATGTCGGCAATTTTAGATGACGATATTCCACCGATGTGCCCTATGTGGGACGGGAGCCACAGCTTTGCTGCCTCGGAGGAAACGACCTTGTCCCTCCAAACAGAGAGTGTGAGTTTACTGAACAGTTTGAAATGTTTCCATTTTTGTTGAGCTCTTTTCTTTATCCCCCGCCCCCTCTTTCTGCCCTTCATTGTACCTTTTTATTTACTTTCAAATGTACACTTTCTGAGAGGGAGTTGGGTGGGAGGGTTTGTTTGTCTTGTGTGTTTGTATTTGCCAAAAACTATAATTAGTTTATCATCGTCTATCCTATTCTGTAAGCTGACAATATTTCAATAAGAAATATGTTCAGAAGGGGATCTCTGATAACAAATCCAAGAAAAAGGCCCCACACACTGTCTGGAACTTGCAAAAAGATGTTTGTCCTGATCCTGATGAAGGTCTAACTTAATAAAGAGCATCCTTTTTGCAAGTTCCGGACAATGTGTGGGAACTTTTTCTTTGATTTGTTTATCAGAGATCCTCTTCTGAACATTTGCCGTCCCTGTCAGTCACCAAACTTTGAGGTGTACATCAGCCTTCTAAAAAATTAAGATTGTGTTAAAATATGAAAGGTACCACAAGAAAAACAATACCCTGACAAAGCATACAGTACCTATATGGAACTCTGCATCCCTCTGTCTGTTACACAGGACATGGAAGGGGAAGAATGTGTGGCAGAGGAGGAGGAGGAAGAAGAAGATGAAAGGCTTCGTCTGTGGCATCAAAACAAAAAGCTAATTTCTGTCTATGTCAGACCTCACAGGGGTAACATCTCAGACTACCCCTACTGCATCACTCCACAGCAAATAGTATGTGTCACAACATTCTGCAGTGAGCCTCAACGTCCACTTATAGATTGATTTATTTATTTTATTGAATACATAATAATATATTATTATTATTATTATTATTATTTATTATTAGTCAGAAATGTAAACGGCACAAGTTACAGCCAGACATTAAGGCTAAAACGATAAGACGAAAAACATCCCGGGGACTAGTATCCATTGTGGCCCTATAAATGGTCCTATAGAATAATATCTGACTCTACGTCTTCCTACGATAACATACTATACTGAACTCTCTGTAACTGCAGGTGATTCCAAAGAATGGCAGCAGCACTATCCATGTGTCCTTCACCCCCTTGACCTTATCGGGTCCGGTCTGTGAGTCCAGGTGTGTGGGCTTGGCTCTGGGCTTCATGAGCCTGGACTCCAAGGTAACGATGATTGTAAACCTATATTAGAAAAGCAAAACACTATGCATGTGTGTAGTGCCCCAGACAAGACCCGGCTACAATAACTCAACTGCTCTATTGGCACGGTAGGTTGTTGATTTGTTTTTCCTAGTAGAAGACTGGGGTTTGAGCTCGGGTCTAAATTACTACATTATGGCGTAGTCGGCAGGACATGGAGGAGGTTCTCGCGTGAGGGACATGAAAGACGTAGTGCCTCAGACAAGACTCGGCTACAACAACTCTGCTTGTCAGGCTCAGGCGACCAGGTCGCGACAATAACGACCTGGTCGAAACCGAGACCAGAAAACAACTGGTCGCGACCATTTAACCACTAGCTGCGACGACTATAATGGGTCGGGACCAGGTCGAGGAAAATAACGATAACTGGTCGCGACCAATAAGAAACTAGTCGAGACCAGGTCGTTGGTCGCTACCAGATCTCGCCCTTCCTGGGCTCAGCTCTATTAGAACGGTACTATTAGAATGGTAGGTTGTGCGTCATTTTGCTGAGTGGGAGACTGGGGTTCAATCCCGGCTTGGGATCACTACACTACACGCATAGTTTATAATATATTAGCCTCATACAAGGTGCTTAATTTTATGAAAGGGTTTTGTTAATGTGGTTGTGGTGTGTGTGTCATAGATGGCTGCCTGTATCCCAGGCAGAGTTCAGAGGGCTCAGGGTCTGAATTTGGAGCCTGTCAGAATGGATCTGCGAGCAACCGTTAAACCGGCACTGTAAGGAAAATACCACTCTCACTCACTGTTGCTTTTGACATTTTAATTGCGAAATAGTGCATCCAGTTTTAATATCAACGGAGGCACGGAAAATGGAGCTCAAGGGTGGCCTGAGTGAGTTACATGTTTTTTCTTCTCTCTCTCTCTCTCTCTCTCTCTCTCTCTCTCTCCCCCCGCAGGCTGTCGGTGCAGATGGAGGATGACGGGGGGGTGCTGGAGTTTTGTGCGTCAGCCAGTGATTTACTGAAGGGAGAGTCACTCAGCGAGGTGGGTGGGTCTGGGTCGGGGAGCTCTGCTGCACTTCATACACATAACTTGTTGATGCTCACATATTTCACATGTGGCAATAAAAGGCCCTAATGAACCGTAAGCGTTCTGAGCGATTGGCTTGTTGATAGTGGTCAGCTCACTGGTTGTCTGGGCCAGGGTTATTATTATAGTTAACTAAGTCCATACGTTTTATACATAAGTCTAGTATTTTGGGTGGACATAAAATCGGATATTCCAATACTGTGCCTGCGGTTTTAAGCCTTGTTGTCAAAAATGGTAAAGAAAAGAAGACAAAAATTTAATAAATTAGCTGATCTTCAACGTGTTGTGAGCTTGTAGATCTGCTGTTTCTGAGCTTTTTGAATCTTGACCCTTATTTTTTTAAATAACGGTAAAATGAATGAACATTATTTACTAATCTAAACTAACAAACCCTACTAAAAAACTAAACTAAACTGAAATTGAAAACTAAAAGTTGGCACGAATAAAGAAATTCAAACAAATAAAAAATGCAACAACATTGAACTGGGCTCCACACACAGATGTCGGTGGAGGAGTTTGACGTCACCCAGACATTCCAGCTGAGAAACGCCACAGAGATGCCCCTGCACTTCACGCTAGAGACCCAGCCTCCATTCTCTGTGTGCCCCAGAGTACCCCAGACCCAGCATAGGACCAAGACCAGACGTTCCAGCAACCCCACGACCAGCGAGGGCCAAACGCTGCTCCTCCAGCCCCAGCACAACATGCAGGTCTGTTGAGATAGCAGCCATTGATATCACGGATAGTTTGTTTGTTTGTGTGGGTACAGCTGCTTACTAAGTACACTACACAACATATAAGCCATTCGTCTAAGTCAGGAGTCTTCAACAGGGGGTCCGGGACCCCTGGGGGGGGGGGGGGGGGGGGGGGGTCCTCAGAGTTACTACAGGGAGGCTACCAAATCTTTGTGATGGGTTTTGTTTTTCCTTTTTTTACATTAACCACTTAAACCCTAGCACCCCTATTCTGAGGAGAATCTTAGGTTTGTAAAATAGGTTTGTAGAGGGAAACAAGAGCAGACAAAGTACAAACAAGTCTATGAAAACAGTAAAAAAGTTAAATCTTGCAAGTGCAACACAATATACGTATATAGTGGGGGCCCCTGCTTCATCTGCTTGGGGGGTCCTTGGGTTGAAAAACGTCAGAAGAAGAAGACCCCTGGTCCCACTGTTGTCCTAATTGAACACTGTTGTGATTGACAGGTGAAGGTGGCCTTCCACTGCTCTCTGTCCCTCCTGGACCATGATGCAAAACCGAATGGCGATGGAGTTACGCAAACAGCGACGCCCAGCGTCGGTGGGCCGAGGAAGCTGACGTTCCGACGGAATCTGCTGCTGCATTATAGCAAAAATAGTCTTCAGGTCAGTCTTTTCCAGGTGTTTTATGTAAGGAGTGCTACAGGGGCAGAAGGTTTGTGTGTGTAATACATATATTAGCTATATATGAGCTTGTAGAGCTACTTTTTGTTTTTAATCTTGAAAATGTGTGCAAATTTGAATGTATATATTTAAAGAGAACATTTTAAACTTGCATCTTTGCTTCTGGGGGACCCTGGAACAAAATATTTTGAGATGGAGGTACCCAAACACAATTTTGGGTGTAGCGGGGCGGACTTTGGTGGCTTTTGGTGACTAGTTTCAGAATTGAGTGTGGTGTGGTGTGGTGAGGTGAGGTATGGGTATAAGGATTTCAAAAAGTAAACAGACCACTAGGGGGCGTTCCCAACGCGTTTGCACAGACTCAAATATTGGATACATATAGATATGGTTGAAAACCATAATAATTGATAAAAGAGATTAAACATTTTAATCTTTAGGAACAACCAGAAAGGCTTTCAAGACGGCGTCCACGGTGGCTAAAATGAGCTAAAATGCCTATAAACTGGGATTTAATATGTAAAAAATCTGAAAACCGTTTTAGAAGACATTTATAGAATTGTATAGGTTTTAATGGGCTAAAATAAATGTAATGTACTGCATCTCTTGTGTCTGTGCAGACAGTGCCTCTCTGTGCCCACCTGTATCTGACTACCCACTGGCTGTCCACTGACAGCATTGACTTTGGCACCTGCTATGTGGGGCAGACACGGACAATAGAAGTTCATCTCTACAGCGATGGGACGGCTACCTTCTGGAGAACAGTAATAGGTACTTATGGAGGTCATACTCATACTATATGTTTGTGTATGTTCTTCAACACCCATTGCTTTCAGTAGAACTTGTCTCTGGGATTTCTTTGCAGTTCTGAACAAAGGTTATCTAATGTAGTGGTGTACAATAGCCAAGCTGCAAAATGCCAAACTTTGACATCAATTTAGCCTAAGATTTAGACTCTTGTAGATGTATTTTATCGATTCTGACATTTTCAATCTACGAAAAACCATGGGGTGAGTGCCCTTAGACTCTTGTAGATTGAACATGTCAGAATTTATCAAATATATCTAAGAGAGTCTAAATCTTAGGCTAGCATCAATTTACATTCTAAGGGAATGGACCCGGTACAGGGAGGGTGAATTGGCATGAACTAGCTTTCATAAGTAAATATCTTATCTTTCTATTGTGTATAATTCACAAGTTGTAATCGATAATCTAATGAAGGGTCAATAATTGACCTCTGACAGTACGTGACAACCAATCTCATTCTCAGATTAAGTTAGAGATCTAGTGTCCTAAGATTTCTGTTGTGGTTTGATGACAGTGTATTGAGTGACTCAATACACCCCCCCTCCCCCCGAGGACGTATAGGGCCTTAGTCCTACTCCTCCCAGCCAACAGGACGTATAGGGCCTTAGTCCTACTCCTCCCAGCCAACACTCTCCACTCACAGGTGGTTACCCCCCCCCCGTATAGGGCCTTAGTCCTACTCCTCCCACGCAACACTCTCCACTCACAGGTGGTTACCCCCCCCCCCCCCCCCCCCCCCCGTATAGGGCCTTAGTCCTACTCCTCCCAGCCAACACTCTCCACTCACAGGTGGTTACCCCCCCCCCGTATAGGGCCTTAGTCCTACTCCTCCCAGCCCAACACTCTCCACTCACAGGTGGTTACCCCACCCCCCCCCCCCCCCCCCCCCGTATAGGCCTTAGTCCTACTCCTCCCAGCCAACACTCCCCACTGACAGGTGGTTACCCCCCCCCCCCGTATAGGGCCTTAGTCCTACTCCTCCCAGCCAACACTCTCCACTGACAGGTGGTTACCCCCCCCCCCCCCCCGTATAGGGCCTTAGTCCTACTCCTCCCAGCCAACACTCTCCACTGACAGGTGGTTACCCTTCCCCCCCGTATAGGGCCTTAGTCCTACTCCTCCCAGCCAACACTCTCCACTGACAGGTGGTTACCCCCCCCCCCCCGTATAGGGCCTTAGTCCTACTCCTCCCAGCCAACACTCTCCACTGACAGGTGGTTACCCCCCCCCCCCCGTATAGGGCCTTAGTCCTACTCCTCCCAGCCAACACTCTCCACTGACAGGTGGTTACCCCCCCCCCCCCCCCTCCCCCCCCCCCCCCCGTATAGGGCCTTAGTCCTACTCCTCCCAGCCAACACTCTCCACTGACAGGTAGTTACGATGTTGATAGATTAAGATGTTGATATTCATTTTGTATTCGTTCCTTTTTGACTGGGGGGGTTATTCTTTGTTATCAGATGAGGAACTTGGTGTGTTCACAGTGACCCCAGACTCTGGGGTCCTGAGGACTCTGGAGGCTCCAGCCAACAGCTGCAGACAGCCTCTGCAAATCAGCTTCAAAGCCAGGTAGTACACCTCAGCCTTTTACTGACACATCTAGGGTTTGACTTGTAAAACCGAGCTGAGCCATTTTCTTAACCAATTTATGCTGCATTCACATGAAATCAGGCAAGCGGTAGACCACAGGTTTTGCCGTTTGCCGTCTGTGACCGACTAGTCACTACCCAGGGCAAGGAAGGACACAACATAGGGAAGCTTCCTTAAGTAGACTGGTTTATTCCTCCATGTGCAAGGAATAACACAACCTATGACATTTTACACAGGAGAGGCGATAGCTCTCCACTGTCCGGACAGACAGTGTTTGTGGAGATGACTGATTTATCCTCCTGTGCCTTGATCAAGTCCATGCACAACAGGTGCGCAGCCACACCCAGCTCTGAGTCCAGTTTTAGTTTGACTCAGGCCAGGTGTGACTGCTTATATTAACTCAGTCATCCGACTCATCCTCCATCTCACACCGTCTACCTGATTCCAGCATAAGCCCTACAGCCTACATTATAGGGCCTACACTGCAGTATACATCTTCAAAAATAGACAATTGAATTTACAAGCTCACAGTGCATCATGACACATTCTGAGCCTGTATTTCTATTATATATTTTTTATTATAATAACATAAATGGATGTTTTGAAACAATTTGACAAATGTTAACACATTTTGAAAAGTTATTATTAAACATGAATAATATCAAACATAATCAGTCTAGCTTGGATATCTACGGTGCTTTACAGTGAGGCGAGGGACTTCAGGGCCACGGTGAATATCCAGGGAGTGCTGGTGGAGCTGCCTCTCACACTGCAGGTCAAGGGGAGAGGCTCTTTCGACGAAGTATTCAAGGCCAGTCTGGTTTCAATGTAACACAACTGACCCTGCTGGTCACTTTGAACAGAGTTCAATGAACACCCCCCCCCCCCCCCCCCCACCCTTTTTTCCCCCCCTCACTGTATATGTTTATTTTCCCTTTTTACCTCCTTTATGATGGCTATATAGAAGTGTATTTGTACGTCTCAATGTTTTGATGAATTGAACAAGGTGGACCCTCTCGAAAACAAGTGTAATGCTTTATTGGGTCATCCACTCGCAGTTAACAGTCTTTGTATTGAGTTGTGCTGGAAATGTACTGTAATTCTGCAAACTGTTAATTATGTATTAACAGTTTGCAGAATTACAGTACATTTTCAATCAATCAAAAAACCTGTAGTTGTACCAGTTCAACACCCCTGAATGATTTCCAACTAGAAGGGAATGAAGAGGTGGATGACAATAAATATACCGGACGGTACTTGTTGTATGGTGCAAAATGCATTCCTTCTGTTTGCTGTTGGTTCTGTTTTTCCACTCAGAGGGGTCGATTAAACACTGAAAATGTGAATGAGGAATTGACATCATGGATCTATTGCCCATGCAGCTCAAATGCTACCTTAATTTGTCTACTTTCAGCCATTTTATTAAGTATAAATGGGTTATTATACAATGCTGCAGTGTGAAGAATGAGCAGAAACCATTACTGTTTTTCAGTTTGGACTTAATTCTGACAGTCTGATTCATAGCTCTACATTTAACTCATTGCAGACGGAGATCAAAACAGTGATATACGATACGATATGCTCACTTCTAGTTGAAAACAAAAACTAACATCTCAGGCTGGTCCATGTTCAAAAGATATCGACTAAACGACGTAACATACGTATATTATATGTACACAATGCATGATTTGTATATTGAAATATCAAAGTGAATATGCCATGTGAAATTCAAGGCACTTAAGATTACTCACATTTGAGTAGCTACCAGTTACGCTACAGTAATTACAGTATTTACAGTATTAGCTTTAGTGGAATTAATTTATACAGATTATACACGGGTAGTAGAAATCAATGTTGCAAGGCACTGTAGTCACTAACGTGCAGTGGACTTGTGAAATGTCAAAATAGGAATTTCTCGTGATTAATTGCTTCCCTCCCTCTTATGGTCCGGGGTATTCGAAGACGGCGGCAGCTCCCATTCCAGTCCCAATGCACATGGACACCACGCCGTAGCCCCTACAGACAAACATTGACAAGCATTCAGAGCAGGAAGTCACAAGACATTCCATAGCATAATTGCAGTGGTGGAAAGTAACCCAAGTACTCAAGTACTGTAATTAAAGTACAATTTTGAGGTATTTGTGCTTTACGAGAGTATTTCCAATTTTCAATAGTTCTACTCCATTACATCTCAGAGGGCAGAGGCACTACAATTATTTGACAGGTTTATAGTTCTAGTTACAAAACATACCTTAACCACTTCAGCCCTATAATTGATAGGGCTGCTATTTGAAAATAGCAGGACTACAAGCTTACAATGTGTAGCTTGTAGATCGGCTATTTTCAAACTTGTACTGTACTTGTTTGTACAGTATACTATACGTTTTGAAAACTTCTGAAATGGGACATTTCGTATTTATACACTGTAGTATTGATGATTTTATTTAAGTAAAAAGGGAGTACTTATTTGCATGCATGTGTTTGCTCATAGCTTGGTGGTGGTGAGGGCTAACCTTTTGCCCCTGCGTTTGAGCTCGTTGAGCAGGGTGACCACCTGACGAGCACCGGTGCAGCCCAGAGGATGACCCAGAGCAATGGCTCCTCCGTTTGGGTTCACCTTCTCCTCTGGAATCCCCAGTTTCTCCACACAGTACACAGCCTGATGAGATATAATACCAATGACGCGCACATTCTTGGTTCTGGATATTAATATTGTATAAGCCTTTAATTTACCAGAACATGCAACAGAGTAGGACTAAAGGTAGAAAATCCATCATTATCAAATGCAAAGTATAATCTGAGGTTTTAAAGGAATTAAGACTTTTTTGAAGCTTGCTTTGTCCCTGTGGGTCTTACCTGGCTGGCAAAGGCCTCATTGATTTCAAACACATCGATATCCGCTACAGTCAGCCCTGCAGGGAGAAATGACCTTTCTTAAAACAATGTTACACAAAACACACAGGTCAAAAGGATGACAAAGGATGCACACGCACACATGTATGACATACCAGCTTGTTCCAACGCTGCAGGGATAGCATAGGCTGGTCCAATGCCCATGACATCGGGCGGGACCCCGACCACTGCGCTGGCCCTCAGGACCCCCAGAACGGGCAGTCCACAGGCCTCCACCGTAGACCTCCGACCCAGCAGCACCGCTGCTGCTCCGTCACTGACCTGGCTGGAGTTCCCTACAGTGTTCATTTTGACAGCAAATCTTTATTTAGTTTTAGTCAGTCGTTTGAATAAAAAAATCCGTAACATTTTTGTCATCTTTTGGTGTAGTTTAGTTGACTACGGTAGATTTTAGGATAACATTTGTTTTGCTAGGCCTTGAATCCGTCATAATGATTGATTTTGTAGACGGGCTAGCAAAAATAGATTGGCTATTAGTATTTTAGGAGTGCGACACCCGCACCCAACCAAGCATAAAATTACTTAGTTCCACTGGATCTCTTCTCCAGTAGTACCTCCAAAACATTGTAGTCTAGTTTTTATCAACTTGCAGAGCTGATCATTGATTGGATTTTCTAGTCTAGTCACGTGGTCTAGTGGCAAGGTTTTCATGATTGGCCTCTAAGAAAATGGGAGACTAGCCCTATATGATCAATGGGGAACTAAACCCGCTCTCCTCTCCCCCACTGCACCATGACTAGAGACTGCAAACGCGACCACAGAAAACCCCACTAAGGTTACAATATGCAAGAGAATGGAATGCACGCTGATATGACTAGTCATTTCTTGTTATTTGTTGACAACATTGTCAGTCAATAGATATCTCAGTAATCCTCAAACTTCATTTCAAGGAAGAGTTAGACCTGCATATCTTAGAAGGTGAATTGAAGGGCTGCAACCATCTATTATTTTCACAGCCAATTACTTCAATTAATCGGAAAATCGAGAAGGACATTTAAAATATATACAGTATATAATATATATTATTTATGTATCAACTTGAATTTTAAATAGACTAAATCAATTAGTCTGATAAGCACTAGTTTGTCATAGAATGGTGTCTAGCCTAAAAGAAAAACTTATTTTATTAAAATGTAGTCTTTGTTTTACAATCACGATTTAGTTCCATTAACTGTTTCACCTCTAGTGAACTGTACATTTTTTGAACACGTAGCACAGTACCTGCCGTAGTGGTGCCGTCGGGTTTGAAGGCCGGCCGGAGTTTAGCCAGGCCTGCTAAGGTCGTCCCAGGTCTGATCCCTTCATCCTGGGTTACAGTCACAACACACTCTTTATCCTCGGCGTCCACCAGCTTGGTGGTGACTGGAACAATCTCCTGATCGAACAGTCCCATTTGCTGTGCTCTGCTCGCCCTGTCAGGAGAAAACAATTGGAGTACAGCCAGGTAGTGTGGAGTCAGTATACGTGATCAAACTATGAAAGACTGTGGTGGTGTGTTGTTGAGGACCAATAATGCTGTAGAATCAAATGCTTTTTGATTACTTCTGATGAGAACTGAGAGCGAAGGCATCCTGCTTTTCCCTCGAGACCCCGAATCTCTCTGCCACGTTCTCCGAGGTGATGCTGCATGGAGAGAGAGACACACACACACGGTCGGTCTGCAGGCCAGTTCAGAACCACACAGACTAAATTGTGGTAAACCTACCGAGAGTTGCAAATGGCCAATTGATATTCATGGCATTCAGTCAAGTGTTTTTCTCTGTACTGAGGCATGTCTGATCACAGTGAAACTCTGCTGTGTGGAACAAATCCAAAGCCTGATTCATACTTCGCCACATGACGGTTGTGTCACACAGAAAATAGCAGACCTACAAGCTAACGTGTCGCATCCGTGATGCGTTGTGAGCTTGTAGGTCTGCTTTTTCTTTATGCTCGGGTGACACGGCCGTGTAATAAGCATAAAATTAGGCTTAAAGAGAACTGCTGGGACCAAGGGCATCAAGCTGTTTATTATTCTTGTGCTCTGCACTAATAAGCTGAAAAGAGCTCAACAGTATTAGCATTAAACACTCCGTGCACACATGGTCAGGAAATTGCAGTACCCAGATAAGCTTTTTATACAGCCAGTATCCTGCAATGGCTCGGTATAACTTCAAACAAGCTCAAATAAATGACACTAGTTACTTTAGAATTTTGGGGGTTGTAGGCTATAAATGTTAACCACTTAAACCCAATATACTGTACTTAGTTGACCGGTGTACCAATACCAATCTCTTTGCCAGAAATAGCAGATATACAAGCTAACAACATGTCAAATTGTGATGCATTGTGAGATTGTAGATCGGCTATTTTCTTGAATATTTACCCCCATAAGAGGAACACTAGGGTTCACGACACGTGGTTAAATAATGCTGCCTTGTGTGTATAATTCAAAGAAGGACTAGCCTGGGATCAAGTCCTTTTCCGGTTTGCTGATCCGGTCTAGGGCGGATATTACCAACTCTGGATATAACCCACAACAGAAACCAACAGTGCCGCCGCGCACCTCCAAAATGATTCCCCTCGTGTTTTTTATTTTATTTTTTATAATCTTTAGAGTTGTTCTGATACCAGTATCGGAAAAGCTGCTTTTTTATTTCAAGGACCCCAAATCCCAATAACTCTGAGAGTGAACAAATGGGAACAAATGTACATCCATTTGTACATTATAAGAGTTACAGACCTGTGAGGGGAAACGGTATGCAGCAACAACCGTATCGCATGGCTCTGTTTTAGAACGAAAACCAGGCCGTGTGGAAAGCCTGGCGATGCGAGGTTAACACAGGACAGAAGTCTCACCCCATTGGCATAATGCAGTCTCTGGCCTTTTCATAGTCCATCAGTCTGGAGCTCACATCGCCTGGGCTACCAATGGACTGCAATGACATGCTCTCCACACTGACACAACAGAGAAACACAGAAGGTTAATTCATTCACAACTGTCGCAGACAAGAGCTAATTTTTAAGCTAAGAATGTGTGATGTGATATGTCATACTACAGTGTATTACAGGAGCCTGTGCCGTCTAAAAATAAGTAGCAGACTCACTCACTACTTACCCACAGGCAAGGCCCATGTCAATTGACCCACTCCTAATGGCTCCTGTGGACACAACATAGACAGCAGAACAGTTGTTTGAATCAAGGGTGGACAATGGACACGCATACCTTAGTAGTACCACCAGTAAGACACCTTAAGGCGACGGGCGACCGAAGGGCTGACACACTGTACCGGAATAATGTCACTTAATTATGTCAGCACTGTCGAATTATAAGCGAGTTGTAGTGTGTGTAAAGGCATTTTTTGTGGGCTTGTTTTCATAGATAGTGTGTGTGTGTGTGTGGCGTGTCGCAATAATAGGCCAATGTGAAAAGGGCTTCTTCTTACACCTTGGATGGCATTTGGATGAGATTAGCAAAAATCCACCTGTTGGTGGCCAATGTGAAAAGGGTGGGATATATTCCTCAGCCTAGTAGGAAAGTCTGTGAAAGATTTAATGTAAATTGCATGCTGCGTTCATGATTTGAGGTTTTTTGTTCAAAACGGGCTAATCTAAGACAATATTAGCCAATTAGGATGGAAAATGAAATATTGGACAGATCCATCTTGAACACATGACTATAGAGATACTGTGTAACGTTTTGCTGGATCTTTGGACAGGATCTGAAGGAGTAATATCCATATCCTGGTGGTGCTATAACAGGCCGTTCTAGAAAATTTGGGGCAGTGGTTGGTTCATCATTGGCATCTAGGGAGTGTGCATGCAAAATTTGGAATTGACCGGATTAACGGTGCCGGATTAACGGTGCCGGTGTCGCAATAATACAATATTGGGCAGCAGAGGTTTATTTACCTGCTATGTTAAACAGTGCCTGCAAACCAGAGGAGCATTGTCTGTTGACAGTGTAGACAGGCACAGTCTCTGGAATTCCGCTGGAAGGAATATACAGTACAGCTGTCAAATACAGTATGCATTGACAAAATGCATTAAGGAATTTGCTTTAATTAATCTTTACTAGAGCATTACTTCAAATTTATAAACCATAGATTACAAACCTGAAGAACTGTGCCACTCTTGCCACCAGTGCACCTGCCCCTGGCTGAAGCACATTACCTGTAGGGAGTCATGTGATATAGAGCACCGAAGTCTGACGTCACTTTCAGTAGAGGGCGTCAGTCCCCAGGTTCATGTATTTTTTTAGTTGCATTGAAATCGCCATAGGAGGATTTTTAGATTGCTTCATATAAGAACTGTGTTTGAAAAATAAACATGTCATCCCGGCCGCTTCACTCATATGGATATGAAGAATCAACTGACTGAGAGAAAACGCTAATGTTACTGCTACTGAATTAGTTACATTTTCGCTAGAAGCAGTCTGTATATGAGTGACTGACTGTTGCAAACGATACAGAGACACCTCCCTGATAATAACGCTGAGACAGCTTGTTTATTTTTGGACCACAACGCTTATAGTAGACGATATTAAGATCACCCCATGTTATTCTCCATAGAGAAATTACTTCCGCGAACCAGGGGAATCGAAGGGATGAGCGAGTTACGTCAGGACTTCGGTGCTCTATTGAAGACCTTTTTAGGCTAATGACAAACCTGCCAAACTACTGCACCAGCCTAACAAAATAAATATATCTCTGACAACAACAAAGTATTTATTATTAAATACTATAAATGTAAAGACTAATAAAGGAATATCCAAAGCATGTTCTCACCCACACAGACGTCACCCAGCTTCTCAGGAGACAACCCCACATGTGAAAGGACGGCTGTCATCACTGCACTCAACAGCTCATCAGGGGTGGTTTCCTAGCAAGAAATAATGACATATATTATTATTATATGTCATTATGTTGTGTTACAATCAGTTCAGACAGTGGACTTGGCTTGCGTTTAGAGTGTCCGCCCCTGAGTTTGGGAGGTCAGGGTTCAATTCCCCCCAGCCTGGTCATATTACAGTCTCCTTAAAAATGGGACCCAATGTCTCTCTGCTTGGCACTCAGCATCAAGGGTTGGATTGGGGGTAAGTCACATACTAGCATCATGTCCAGGGGGTGTACTTGCACATCAAGCTGCCTTCATGCTACAGCATCAGGAGATATGCTACTCCTGCCATATGAGCAGAATACTTTGTATTCTGCTCAACTCCACACCAGATCAACAGTCTATCTTCTAATTAGTCTTGGACCAACCAAGACTGTACTACTTTGATCAATCTTGACTTTCGTACGCACGCACACACACACACACACACACACACACACACACACACACACACACACACACACATACATCGATCTTTATAGCAGTGGTACTTGTATTGAACTGTAAATGGTTTTTCTGCAAACTCAAGTATTCAATCAATCAATTCAATCAACATGAATCCAACACTG